>NC_081419.1:69926922-70194422 GCF_949786415.1 Peromyscus eremicus
CACAGAAAACTTCCCGTTCCTCTGGCTCTTACCATCTTTCCACCTCTCTGATCCCAGAGCCTTGGGTGCAGGACTCTATATAGATTTGTCAGTTTTGTCTGGGCTCCACAACTCTATTTGGGTTGGTTGTGGTTTTCTGTAATGGTCTCCATTTGTTGTAAGGAGAAGTTTCCTTAATGAGGGGTGAGAACTATACTTGTCTGTGGGTAGAAGGACAAATATTTAGCACGCAGTTAGGGATGATGCCAGTTTAGTAAAGTAGCATTTGTAGGTTCTTTTCCAAGATCCAGAGCTTCAACTAGCCCCAGGTTTCCAGTACCAAACATAATCTCCCTCTGGTTGAGAGGGCCTTAATTCCAACAGAGAGCCATTGGTCCCTTTGGAAGCTGGCATGACATCTTGAGTGACCATGAAAACTAGCCCTCAGGGAGGAGGCTTTTAGGTCAGACCAGCTTGGGTTTTCTGGGTCCTGTGTCTAAGGTATACGTGTTTTCAGCAGTAGGGACTTATCCTTCACCTCCAGGGATCAAGTAAGGGCAATGTCAATAGCCTATGATGTTTTAGGAATGTCACAGACAACCCTGACCAAGAACTCAAAAGAGGGATTCTTATGCCTGGTGTTGGCATTTTTGTTGGCTCCTGGGAAGAACGCTGTCAGTCCGGATGGGGAAATTCCATTTAATCTATATATGGGAAGTATACAGACTTACATGTATTATAGGTATTTTTAGGTATAGTTAATAGTATGATTTCTTGTAAATATTTCAGACATCCTTATTGCTATTTAAGTTTACTTACCCCTCCCTAATTAAAGCCCCCATATAATGTATTTTGACCATATCCTCCCTTACCCTCTATACCTTTCCAGCTGCACTGAACCCCTTCTTTCCAAGTCCCCTCCATGGCCTTGTTGAGCCCCCTGTCATCTGGTATCACCCGTGTCTCTTACTGCATATCCGCTGTGATGGTACTTAGGAGCCATTTAGATAATCTCCCTCAGCACCCTCGTCTCCATCTCCCCCCACCCCCTCTCGATTCCTTTTTCATTTGTTTTGCTTTTCAAGAGTTTCTCTGTGTAGTCTTGGCTGTCCTGGAATTAGCTCTGTAGACTAGGCTGGCCTCGAACTCACAGAGATCTGCCTGCCTCTGCCTCCCAAGTGCTGAGATTAAAGGCATGTGCGTCCTGGCCCCTTGTTGCCTGGCTTCAAGATTCTTAACTACATCTATCTGCAAAGACTCCTTTCCGTGTAAGGTGACTAATTGTTCAGATGGTGTCTGAGGTGTTATTCAGCACACTACAGCAGTGACATACTCTCTATACCATGCTGTGTTCTTAGTACTTCAGAGGTATTGCTTGATGCTTCTAAGACAGGAGAGAGGTGCTGTTTCCATTTCCAGGGGGCAGGGCTGAGGTAGAGGCATCAACAGCCCTCCTGATGTTTGCAGCTCTGGGCTCTTAACAGAAGCTATTTAGCTTTCTATTTTGAAATTCCAGATTTACATGAAATTCACAACCACAACAAGCACTTTACAAATTCTTTCATCTAGATTCTCCACATATTAACGCCGTGCTTTGCACTATCACTCCCTTTGCATGTGTTTTAGTAGGTTTTTTTGGAGACCCAGTTGCACATATCATGTTCCATTCTCTCTGAAAAATGTAACAGCACACTTAAAAAGTGGGTGGTGGTGTTTCTATCAAGTTACCAAAGTATAATTATCCAAACTCAGGAAGCTAATTTACTGACCTTTACTTAAATTTTACCAGGGGTCTGGTGTTAGAACTGGATCCAACACAGGACTATTCTATTCTGCACTCAGTTGTCACATCTCTTTAAGTCTCATTTGAAATGTGTTCTGACGAGCATAGGTTCATGAGAGATATGATGATCTCTGAATATAGTCCAGGCTGGCCTTGAAATTGAGAGACTCTTGCTTTAGCATCCCATGTGCAAGGATTACAGGTGTACAACACCATGCCCAGCTAGGCTCAGAATTTTGTAGAATATTCCTTGACTTACAGTTTTTCTTGCTACTTCTTGACTAGCTCCAGATTATACATTGTGGTTGGGATGTTGTGTAGGGCTAAATGTCTTTGTGCACAACAGGATACACAAATAGGAAATTGTCTTTTTTTTTTTTTTCTTGGTTTTTCGAGACAGGGTTTCTCTGTGTAGCTTTGCGCCTTTCCTGGAACTCACTTGGTAGCCCAGGCTGGCCTCGAACTCACAGAGATCCACCTGGCTCTGCCTCCCGAGTGCTGGGATTAAAGGCGTGCACCACCACCGCCCGGCGGAAATTGTCTTAATGGGGGCTGGAGAGATGGCTCAGCAGTTAAGAGAAATGGGCTGTTCTCCCAGAGGACCTAGGTCCAATACCCAGCACCCACATGGCAGCTCACAACTGTTTATAACTCCAGTTCCATAGGATCTGATACCTTCTTCCAGCCTCACACACATGGTACACTGGACATACATGCAGGCAAAACATCCATACACATAAAATAATAGTCAAAAATTGTCTTAAAAATGTCAATATTAGAGAGTGTTCTCCCTCTTTTGAGAGACCTTGAAAAATAAAAATGAAATTGGGAGTAGGGTGTGTTGGGAGAATACTGGGAAACTTGGAAAGCAGCAATAGGGGGCAGATTGGATATTTCATTGACTGTGTGAAATTCTAAAAAAAAAAAAAAAAAAGCAGCAATCTTGCTATATAGCCCAGGCTGGCATCAAACAGCTGATGCTAGGGATTCTGTTCAGTGGTAAAATATTTGCCTAGAACACATGAGGTCCTGAGTTTAATCTCCAGTACCATCAAGAGCAAAACTATAAAACATTAACATAAAAGAAAACTAGGTGTGGTAGTCCACACCCATAATCCCAGCACTCGTGAGGCAGAGGCAGGAGGATTCAAAGACCAAGGCCATCCTCAGCTACAAAGTGAGTATGAGGCCAGCATGGGATACATGAGCCCCGGCACATGTGAGAATACAGAGAATATGAAGTTGTCAGTGGAAAGCTGAACACTGTGACTATAAAATATGCTTCGCTGATTGAATGGCTTCGAGTATACAGTTTTAGTTAAACTTTTCAAAGCCCTTACTTCAAATTTACGTTTTCCTGTCACTACTTTCATCCTTGAGTGTTAATAAAGACAGGACAACGCCTGACACACTGAAGCAGCTAAAGCCAGAACAGGAGAGTTTTGAAGCTACTGAGGGATTTCCCAACTGGGATTATAGCTACCATCTAACGGGTTCCAGGAAACAGAGTTTGCACCTGCAGCTTATCATGCTTGGAGACCAGTCCTCTCGGCCTACAGGTGCAAATCTGCCACCTCTCAAGCCAAACCACCAGACCAAAGTGGAAGCCCACAGAAAACAGCACCCAGGCTACCAGTTCTATAACAAAATGATGGGGAACAGGATGAAGATGTGCTTTTCATCAAGCTAAATGCCCTATTTAAATGATTATCCTATATTCTGAGATTATGTGTTCCTAATTGGTGACTACTAGAATATCTTACATAACGATTTTAAGAGCAGATAGCATTTTGTGTGTGTATGTTGGTGGGGTGGGTTGTTTTCCTGGCTGGTCAAACTAAAAGTTCAAAATATTTAAACACTTCAATAATTTTTTAAAAAATAGATGCTGGTCTTTTAAACTATAACTGTAGCCGATGCACACACTGACAGTCCTTGCATATTTCACAGTACTGAATCCTTCCTGGTGACATCCTTGTGTATACTTTGACACTTAATAGTCAGCCTTAGCTTACTTTAAGGCAATGTAACTGGGGCTTTAGTTTCTATCATCAAAAATATACTTTCATTCAACACCATGGTTACATCACTTTTTATTAAAAGCATATATATGAATTCTAATAGGACACCAACTTAGAACGATGCCATTTCCATGACCCATCACTACCACAGAAGGAGTATGTCAGGGTGCAATGCAGACATAAAGAAAGCTGGGTGTCTACACGGGTTGTTTTCCTGGATCCCAGTGGTACCACATGATGTTGTTGGTCTTGACGGACATTTGGTTCACTTGCCTTTACATTTCAATCATACTATACAGTGTTCAGTACTTACATATATTTGAACAGAAAAGACATAATATGTGTTACAAGGATAACATTTGTGGAGCCATGTGTCAGAAAGAACTCTGTATTTTGATTCTCTTTATGTTATTAGCTACTTTTGAGAAGAATGGTTCCATATAAATACATAAGCTGGAACATACATTTAGAAAATCTTAATCTATGTAAACTGCATTGTGTCCACCCATGACAAATCAACTAAGCCCTGTTCCTTCTAATGTTAAACAACTAAAAAGTAGCTAGACATTACACTTTATAGCAGGTTCCAAACAATATATAAGGTGACCATTGGCATTCTGGGATTTGTTCCTTTCTGTCAAAGTAGTCTCAGACTTTTGGCAAGAGCATTTACATTCAAATTACTTCAAATTACTTCCGGTAGTATCCAGAATATATGTTAAAAGCCTCTAAAAGGAGTTTTTTTTTTTTGTTTTTGTTTTTGTTTTTGTTTGTTTGTTTTTTTTCCTACAGTTATGCCAACATTTGGCCGTGTTAGTAATTACTGAGACAACAGTGGAGATTCTGGGGACAGGCTGGTGCCCTGGGTGAACGTGTACAGGTCCAGGCATCAGGTACCCTGGGTGAACGCGTACAGGTCCAGGCATCTGGCCAAGCAGCTCACTGACTCATCAACACTTAGTTCTTCTTAGTTTTCTTCAGATAGCGAGTCCGCAAGGACTTGTTGAAACCCATGGTTATTTTAAAATAAATCCAACGAGGCAAGATTGAGTTTATTGAACCCTAGGGAAAGAAATTGGGGAGATACATAAGCACAGCCCACAACTGAGCTAAACTGAAGTGAAGCCTATCAGCCATCTTCCATTTCTCAACACTATTACTTACAGAGATTTTACAGTTCCTAAGTATACAGTTTGAAATAAAATACAAATGTCTTTTTTAGGATTAATGCTATGTACCACCTTGTCTGGCAAAGTATACATTTTGATCCTATGAGATAATATAGAAAGAAATGCCCAAACTGGAAAAGATAAAGACTTAGAAGTATACATACCATGAGAGCATGGATCATATATCCAGTGGTTCGGGACTGCAAACCTACTGTTCTAATTGCAGACTTCACAAACGTCTCTGCAGCGGGCTTATCCAAAGTTGGCTTCCGTATTTTTGCCAGTTTTGTAGCTACAAAGTATGGCAGGACACTCTAGAAAGGATCCAAACACACACACAAAGAGAGAAAAAGACAAAACAAAACATGCCATCAGTTAGGAAGGCTACCAACTCCAGACTGAGCATGACGCCTGACTGTCCAGCCGTCGAAGCATCCTCATGAAATCTAGAGTCTGTATCTTTAGAGGGGCAGCCACGCTGCTATCTAAAGCTGACGTCACAGAACGTAACAGCAAAGCCATGAACTGTACTACAATGACCTTTGGGCAAAACAGAATTGGAGGCTGGAAATATGAAAAATAAGCAGAAGCAACCATTTCTGAACCTTTGAAAGGAAAGCAGTGGGCAGACATCTGGGGAGCTGAGGCTCAGGCTGTACTTCCTGTCCTGGTCAAGCAGGAGATTCCGGTGTCCGATGGGGAGCAGTGCTTTGCCCCAGCACCCCTGGTGAATTAAGTGTGTCCTATCAGCTTCAGTCCTTCTCAAAGACACATTTCACTCCCCAGCCTTAGCTCACCACTCTCTTCCCTCACATCCTCACGTCCTGCTCCTCAAGTTTCACAAGCTGCTATTGTTAAGACAGGACCACATCTTCTGTTTTGGGAAGAGCTGGTGTAACAAGAAGAAAATAGCCTGGGTGACAGAAGTCACGTGGCAGGGCAGGTGAAGGGTTGGGAACACAGACCTGAGCTTTTTCAGGTACTTCACAAATGCTAGGCTCTCCACTGCATATGTACCCAGTGTTTTGGGCGTGACAGAACACAAGGGACCTCCATCATAATGAGTCTTGGAGACATGAAGAGAGAGGTTCCTTCTGTGATGCAAAAAGACCTCAGATTTACAGTAGCTCACCAAACACCTGTTCTCCTCACAAGTGTAGAAGAAAGGATGAGGTCCGTTGGTATTGCTATTTAAGAAAAGGATCAGTTCAATATGTGGCTGAAGTGAAAATGTACACATTACAAATAAAGCTGAGGTCTCTCCACACTTTGGATTTCTTTTCTGCGGAGAGTGGAAGGAACAGCCCCACATCTCTTTAGGGGTTTGCATATTCATGCATTTTTTATAATTTTGTATCCTTCTCACTCCCAAATATAAGTCCAAGAATAGCTCATGGTCCTTAATGTGTGAACTAAATTTCAACCCATGTATTAAGACATCTAACTGGTCTGACTCTCCATCTTTCTTACCCTTGAAGACAGACCCTGCACTAAGTAACTGTCACTAAAGCACGTCAACGGGGGATGATTTTGATTACGTAATGACTTTTGAGGATTTCTTTATTGGGATTACTGATACACCTTTATCTCTTTTTTTTTAATGAGCAAAATGTTTTGTCCATTTTGTGCCATCAGTATGAAGACAGTCCCGGGAAGGGTCATGTTGACAGGCTGTGAATGGCGGGGTCCAATTGTTAAGCTGTTTGCTCACTACCTGGACTAGCCGAGCAGGGCAGACCCATGTGTAAACAAACTCTGACAGCAGGCAACAACAGGCGTGTGCACAGCTTTCCTTGCCTTTTGGTATCAGGCTGCTTCCTGGTTATAACAAGACTGAGAAGACCTTTCCAGAGGACAGTCTACAAGGGGTGCTGGGAAGTCTTGCGCTCCAGAGATAAGGCCAGCCTGTAACTATGTCTTTCACCTGTGCATAATGCTCTGCGCCTTTCTTTCCTCCATTTTTCTCTCTCAGAAGATGTAAGTGGCATAAATTGGATTATTTTGATATTGCAGGAGAATTCAGTTGCACTGCCTGACTGAACCACATGGTGGCACCACAAGATAACGCAAGGCTTTAGGGTTCAGCTAGCCTGTGGTGGGATTCTGCAGGAGCCTCCAGCTATGGGGGGGGGAGGTGGGGGGGGGAGAGGGCACAGGAAAAGACATGTGTACTTGGGAATTCCTGGTCAAGTTATATTTTCTCTACTAAGAAATGGAAATTCTACGCTGGAAGGCTTGGGTACTTCCACCCTGTAAGTCAAGGTGGCTAACAGTGGCCTACTGAAGTATGAAGGGTTCAGAGATAAAATAGCTTTGGGACTAAGCCCTAAAGGAAATAGAGGACTCAGCCCAGTAAAGAAATAAAGGAACAACAGGAGCAGAGAAGAGCCATGAAGAGCAAGGCATCCTCAGGGGACCGAAAGGAGTTTGGTACAGCCTAAAAGAAAACAAATCCAAGTGCTGGGCAAGCTCTCGAACCCGACCAAGAAGACAAGTTGTATCCACCTCCACTCTCAGTGCTGAAAGCAGCACTCGCTCAGTACACAGCCCGGCAGTGACAGTCTACTGAAGGCAGTATGGAACTGTATTTCATATGCACTGAACATATGCACATACTCACTGAACAATACCGAGGCCCTTTCCACTCAGCCAGCATTTTAAATATTCTGAAGCTTAAGAAAGATCATCTGTCTCAACAAAGGCAAGTCTACTGATCTAGCTGCGAAGGATATTAAAAGGAATATGTAAAAGTATAAAAATGGAAAGTATAGAAACGTTTATATCAAAAAGCTATGAAGGTAAATAAATGCCCAAGAAACAATAATTCATCCATCCTCTGCCTATGCAGGAAAGCACTATGGGAAACAAAATCAGAAATACACCTATACTGTAACAGAAAGTTTTTTAACAGAGTAACACTGAAAAGTCACTTAAGCTCAACAAATCACCATTACAAATTTTGCCCCCTCAAAAACAGCCTGACCCTGACAGCCACAGCTGTGGCCAAGTACCCTAGTTTCCAAATTTAGAATCTCAAACTGGAAATAATTAGTTAGGCCATAAGGCAGAGCCGATGATGCTGTGTCTCTGCTCAGCTTATTAAAATAAAAAGTCCCTGGAGACCACAATTTGGTATATTATTCTCCTCTTAATCCCTGGAGTAGATTGCTTAGACTATGGTCTTCATAGAGCATGTGCTCTGGACACCATGGGTAGTGGGAAGAAGGAAGCCGGAAGCCACATGGCAGATGTGCGAGAATCTAACACTGAGTCTTGGAACTTCACATGGCAGAGTCAACTGTGAACTAAGAAAGACTTCTCAAACCTAAAAACGATCAGAACTTTCTGTGATAATGCTTTGGGGAAATGTGAAGCAAGGAGTAGCAGACTTTGCTCTTTTGAACAGGATTCTACATGTGGCATCTACTCTGTGTTAATGTGCCTTCTCTAGATCCATGTGGTCCCTCCCTCCCTGCTTCCTCACCTTTCTTCTGGTCCAGTAAAGGAAGAGCATAGCTAAGCCAGCTCCAGGACAATTTCAGCATTAGGCTGACAGCAGTCAGCACACAGTCTTCTGTTGTTTTCTTTCTTTTCCAAGTCGTACGTGATGTGTGTACGTGTCAGAAGGATGTACTTTCAGATCTCTTTCTTTGATCACGCTCCACCTTTTTTCTTGGGGGCAGGGTCTCTTGTTGAGCCTGAAGCTGGCCACTGGCTTCAGGAATCTGCCTGCATTCCTTCTTTCCCTAGAGCACAAGCCATCATGTCCAGCTTTACTTCACTCTTACTGCTGAGCTATCTCTCTAGCCTGTATACATTCTTAAAGCAGAGGCTGGGGTTCCTGTGAGTTCAGGGAAACTTCACTTCTTTTTTAAATCTGTGTCTTCACTTATCGAAACCTCACGATCTGAAGTCCCCCAGAACACCCGAATGACTAAACACGTATTTATAGTTTAGCTGTCTGCATTTCTCTACTTGCAGACTATGAGTTTTCCATAAAAGCCCTCTTGATTAACTCAGTGGTAACAAAGAACTTAGACAATCCTGAAAATGTGAGGTAAAGGAATCTTTCTGATGATAGATACGTCTGCAGCAAGTATAAATTCTAGCATTTCTTAGGTACACTCTGGGTGACTACTGATCCTAGAAAGAACCTGCCTTCAAACATGTGGAATATGTATGTTAATTGTACAAAAAACAGAGGCCCCAATTTTACAGAGGGATGTGGGCAAAAAGCATTGATGGTGGAGGCCATATCTGCAGTTAGGTTATCAAGAAAGGCCTCTCAGATAGGATCATATTTGAGTGATGTTCTGATGCTCCAAGGGCAGAGGCTAGCCTGGGTGATCTGACTGCAGGGCTTTTAAACGGAGGTGAACAGCCAAGGGTGCTACTCTGTGGGCCCCAAAACTCAGAATTTTACTCTAAAGGACATGAGCAGCTTTGGTGGAATTTTAAGCAGGGAAGTAATATGACTGGATTTTGCTTCACCAACTCTGGCTACAGTGAGCAGACAACAGGGACTATCAGCAAGGACAGCGGTAGAGGGGTATTTTAGTCAGTGTTGTTATTGCTGTGATAAAACACCATGACCATAAGCAACCTGGCGAAGAAAGGGCTTATTTCAGCCTAGTTATAGTCAATCCATCATCCAGGGAAGTCAGGATAGGAACTCAAGCAGGGTAGGAACTTGGAGGAAGCAGAAGCCATGGGGGAACACTGCTTACTGGCTTGCTTCTCATATCTTGCTCAGCCTGCTTTCTTATAGCACCAAAGACCATCAGTCCAGAGATAGCACTGCCCACTGTGAGGTGTCCCCCTCTTTACCCCCCATCAATCATCAATCAAAAAAATGCCCTAGAGGCCAATGGGGGGGACATTTTCTCAAGTGAGGTTCCCTCTTCCCAAATGACTCTAACTTATGTCAAGTTGACTATCCAGCACAGGAGGCCAGATAGGGAGACAGTCCAGGGTAAGACACAATGGTACCTGAGATTAAAGTAGTGGCAATGATGTCACGAGAAGTAGCCAGACTGGACACATCTCCAGAACAGACTTGGTTTGGTACTCAGTGATCTGATGGACTGTACTTCAGAGAAAGAAAGAGGCAGTAGGAAAATAGGGGAGGACCATCAGCCCTGGTTGAAATCAGACCAACCTGAACTAAATCTGGTTTGCTATATACATACAACCTACGCTACTGATCCAAACCTTTAATCCCTGTGCAAGTGGGAACAACTGCAACTCTTTACTCTGTTAGGAAAAGTATCAGATAAACAGGCCCAGAGTGAGAGTTGGGCCCTAGCATGCACTAGCAATTCTCTTCTAAGTTTTCTAATGCTTGTGTGATCACAAGCAAGGAGAAAAGAACCCATTTCCATCTCTATACCCTGTGAGAGGTAGAGACACATCAATTTCCAGGGAAAATCTGCTGGTGGAGGAAGGACCTTCATTCTCTGGACATACAGTACTCCATCTAGACTTTAGTTATGTAGATCTTCTGGCACAGGATTATAGCAAAAGGGTCAAGAAAAAAACTATATCACTGGCACCAACTGAGATTCACCTGGTTGGAGTCCATTTTCTCAAAGTTGGAACAGCTAGCTGTATTTCCAGTAAGAATCCTACATCATTTTATATTTCTATTTGGACTCCATGTACACTAAAAGGCACTCCATTACCTCTTCTACTGTTGGTAGTAATTAACAAGAAAAATGGATAGGGATTTCTGTTTTCAATTTTGGTAGCCATTTCTCAACATTTAGATTTCTTTGAAGCCCAACAGATTTATGATTACTACAAGCAACAACATTTTAACAAAACGTATTTTTTTAAATCTTAATTTGTCCTATTTGCCTTCTAAACCTCACAGAAGCCGAATCCTTTCTGATTAAAAACACATTTTAAACTGAATTAACGATCAGCTCTTATCACCAAGCACTAGAAGGCAACAGCTTCATGGAATGGAGGCTACCGGGTTTCCTCACGGTGTTAAGTGTAAATTTAAATGGTGTATTCTTTGGTCTCGCTAAGGATGAGAAAATCTACTTCCACTTCAGGGCAGCTGAAACCCACAACTGGGTTCATGCAATCTCATCCTGATTCCTCACATACAGGGTCAGGCAATGTCAACCCTAGGGATCAATTTCAGCTGGCAACTGATCTCTTGGTTTATAACACTTTAGGACCATTTTCCCAGGTTTAGGGAGAAAAACTGCATGGTGCAGACACCAACACTGAGAACCAAGGCCTGCAGACCCACAGCCTTGGGGTTCCATAAGCCTGGATGAGAAACTCCCTACAGTTTCTCCACCTGCAGAGATGCACAGCCTCCATGAGTTTCCATAGCACTCTGACGCTAGAGAACCATCATAATCCTTGTTTTCTTGTTCACTATCTTTCTTGCTACTATATCCCCAACTGCCACACCAAAATTTACACTATACATAGATACTTCCTGACTGAAGAAATGTGAAGCATAATACCCATATCTCTTGTTTTGGGCCTACTGATGGGTAATGTGTTGAAATATCTGTCTTCTTCCTCTGTGTGCCTTGAGGCAGGAATTTTGAGTCTGACTTACCTTTGTTACCTCACTGACAAACAGCAGACACCCACTGACTTTAGATAAGTCATACAACTGTTAATTTTTATTTTCCAATCTGTGACATGAGGTAGGGTTAATATCAAGCTCAAATGAGGCAATAATGAATGAGCATGGGGTATATTGTAGGTGCTCCATAAATGCATGCTTCTTCTCTCTCTCCTCTATACTTACTATTACTTCCCAGTTTTTGATGTCTTTGTATGTCACCTCTTTCATCCCATTTGCCTTCAGAAGTCAGAAATTAAGGCTCAAGGCAATACAGAAAATTTTCCTAGGTCAGATGACCACTGAGTGGTGACAGCAGAACCGTATCTTGGTCTGCTGACTTTGTGCTTGGTGTCTTTTCCTCCCTCTCTCCAAGTACACAAGTAATAAATGGAGTTTGCATAAAGCTAGACTGGACCAAGGGATCACCAAAGTCACCATGCTTTCATTTTGACTATGGCTTTGAAGTGACTAAAATCTAAACGGAGTATCTCTTCATAAGGCAAGTTTGGAAGAAAGAGTATAAGAGGCTAAATCGAAGGTAAACTGTCTAAGGAAGTAGGGTATGTGCATGTTTTAATGAGTCTCTACACTGATAGCTTATTAGTGCAACAGACAGACTCCTATCTTCCCATGTGATATCCTAAGATGGGCACAGCAGTAAGCTCCTCCTGTTGTGGATAGAAAAGTATATCCTAAATCTAGCTACATGTATGTATCAATAGCTCCAAATGAGGGATGTTCAAGACAGAAGAGTGGAGAGGAGTGCTGTGCTGTTCCAAAGTGTCAGTGGCATCAAAGAGTGACAGAGTCCAGATTGAAGGAAACACAAGAAATAGGAGAACGGAATACCTAATTCTAGACTGAGTGCTTTGCTAGCGACTAAAACATTACCAGAATGATGGCTGGGGGCATAGCTCAGTGGCAGAGCACTTGCCTAGCACTAGCCTAGAGGTTCTACATTCAATCCCCAGAACCAGCAAAACAAAAGGAAACTGTCAAGAGGATTAGAGAGCTGGGTGTGATGATGCATGCTTGCAATCCCAGTACCCCAGAGACAAAGGCAGGAGGTCTGAGTTCAAGGCCAGCCTGTTCTACACTGCAAGACACTGTCTCAACAAACAAACAAACAGGCAGCCACTTTGGTGAGCAGGCCAAGGAAAGCCCATTGAGCAGCAGATAAGAGACATGTGAGGCCCAGGGAAGCAGAAGGGAAATTTAAATCGAGCGTCTAGGCATGAGATAAAGACTAAGGGAAGATGAACTATGATCTGAGCCTTGACAATGGATGGACTTCTAGGGCTCAGGGACAAAGGCCACTTGGAGGAAATGTGGAACAGACCTAAAGAGGAGTCAGTCATAGTTCAAAGGGCAGATCATGAAGAAGACACTACAAGGTCTATTTTAGCCTGAACATAGCTGGCAAGAATGCTAACAGCCTTATGGGGTCTGAATTCAATACTAAACTTCAGGTACAGCCACCTGAGGCCAGTGAGAGAAGCCACCAGTACCTGATCTGTGTGTGAATGAGATCACCCAAGAACCATGGGATGGGATAGAAGGTAGAACAAGCCATCTGATCCCCCAAGTCCCCAATCTGGAAAACAGAAACACCACCCAGAGAAAAACGGGTATGTTTCAGCTGGCAAGGGGCTCTTTTTGCTCCCCTCAGTGCCCTGGGGTTTATTCCCACAGTAAGACAGCCACACTTTTCTTCACAAATATGAATTTTCCTTTTCTTAATAAATTCATTCTAAATTTAGACCTCAAGTGAATCTTAGGAAGAAAGACAATGATGGATGAAATTAAATAATTTAAAATTCATTAATGGGAACAATACAAGCTCATCAAAATACGATATTTCAGAAGGCAAACACTTAGTACTTTGGGTGGCTGCTAGTTGTATCAGGTTAATATCAGGCAGAGAATCCAAGGAAACTACCTTTGAGGAAAACAGGCTATGGGAACGGGAGAAGGGACAGCCTTAGCTACTCCCAGGACTGCTTTCTGTGTTCTCAAGGCAATGTTACTTCATGTCTCTGGAGCCTTCAGGGTACCAGCCAGTGGACCTTTAGAATTCCCGCAGAGTCTCAGTGGGGCTTAAATATGACTAAATTCAGCAAAAAGACAACAATGTAACACTGAGAGGCATAGGAGCCTCACCTTTTACCAAAGTTACTGGCTTCCTTGCTATCAAAATACAACCTACAAGGCAATTCCAGTTTCCAGCATTACACAGAAAGGCACAAAATTCAGGATTCTACCAACCCTGTCCTCCCCAGTGCAGCCTATAATACAGGGAATTGAAAATTAAACAATCCCAAGTCAGTGGTCAGCAGATACCCCTAGGAAGTAAGCTAAGGAGACGGCTTGGACGAAGCAGGCTTTTAGTGGACCCTAAAGATGAGGGAACATTTGCCTCACCCTTCCTCATGATGGGTGACTTAGCTCCAATATTACTGAAAATAAAAAGGCTTAGAAAGTACAGCTAGATAACTCTTAGGCCCAGCTTGACTATCTGACAACAAGCAGCCTACACTTTGTGGTTTCACCACTTCCTGAATGGGTCCCGTAACCTAGTGGTAGGGCTCCAATAGCCAACAGACTTGGATGTGAGTCCTAGGTCAACATGGGAAAACAGGCTAACTGTCTTAGCCCCAGTCCCCACAGTGTGCCGTGTGAAATGAGCAGAGAAGACCAAACACTGAACGATTCTAGTCACAGAAGGGACTAAGAACAGGTAAGGCCAGGGAGACAGAAGACAGAATGGTGGTTGCCAGGGGCCGGGGGAGAGAGAAAGGAAAGTCAGTGGTTAATGGTATACGATTTCAGTTTGGGGAGATGAAGAAAAGTCCAGAAGAATGGTGGCGGTGACTGTTCAATAGTGTGAACAGACTCATGCCACGGAACGGCATGCCTCCAGATCTTGTCATGTTATTGTTATTTTCTACCACGATTTCAAAGAGTCAGATTGTCTCAAAATAAACCGTGAGAATAATAATAATAATCACTCACATTCAATTGTTTACATTTAGTTCTAGTTTGGATATCCTAGTTAAAAATTTGAAAGGCTAATTTTTAAAAACCTAGACCTAAGAGCATAAGGGAAAAGAAACCAAGTCTCTAAGGGAGTGCTCACGTCACAATCGCTTACTGAGGAATGTGATTTTCTTTCGTTGCCAAGACAGCAACTGTTGCTGTGGAAACCATACAAAAACAGGGATACTTAACTGAAACAAACTCCACTTACCTGCACAAAGATGCCCTTGCTCTTATACTCCTCATGGAGGCACTGAGAGAAGAAATCTACAAAAGCCTAGGAGGGAGGTGGGAGTGAGAAAGAAAACATATATTACATCAATCTGCCTGGAGTGTAGCCATGGAAACAACAAAATAATAAATTAACCATTTAATACTACTGTTTCTAGTCATTCCTTTCACTTCAAACGCAGAAGAGATAAAAATACCTTAAAACCACAAGAAGTTTTTCTACCATAAATGACATTATCTTACCAAATTTAATATTTAACCAATTTTGACTTAATTAGAAAAGGTTCCCCCACACACAGAAAATTATTTCCCCCCAAAAGGAAAAAAAATCCATTATATAACAAAGGATTTACTTCCGCTTTCTACTTGCCACTCTAGCAGAGACCCAGAGTGAATTCTGTTCAGGTCTGTTCTGCTGCTGGGTCCTGTGACACAGCAGGATTTGAGATGTGAAGGCGAGAGCCTTCTGATAATGCAACTGTAAACCCATCTGTAAACCGTGCAAACCATTTTTCAAATGTGGACTCAGTATCAGGCTTAAAATGCCAAGTTTAATGACAATCCATGAAGGTCCCCATTGGCAATAGTCTACCTCTATGGAGAACACACCAGATACTGGAATTCTAACACAAGGTGTCATGTAAACATGTTGACAGTATGTTCTAGCCACGAAGAAAGTAGGTAGATCAGGGGGCTGTGGAGCTGTGCCAGGGCTCAGAAGACAGTAATGACTGATTTTTCTCAAGTGAAAAGGTATGTTTTGTGTTTTCCTTCTCTGACATACTGTAAGTTCTTATTATGTATATGATTTGCTTATTTTCCCCTAAAGGGAGAATACTAAATGGCTGTTCTTTTCCCTTCAGAAATGTTTTCCATGCCTCAGTGAAGTATCTGAAGTTGGGGCTATTGGCCTGTAGGCAGGAGAAGATAAGAGTCTAAATTATTACCCTAGTAGTAATGTAAGGAAGTGAATGACAATGCTATATGATGACACAGTATAGACTTCTGGAAAATTCCTGTCACACTCTAGGAGTGACAGTCTCTATGAATTCTGGATGACATGGCAGAATATTCACACTGCCATTGGTCTATTTCTTGTCTGTTGAGTATATGTGTGGTGCTGGCGGGATGCATGTCATTGCTGTGTGAAGCTGACTTGTTCATGTCACCAACACTGACTTTAGACTCATTAGTATCAGGTTCTATCAACTGGGCAGACTGGCTTAGGCTAGGTCTCTATGGAAAGCGTAAGTGTCCTCATTAAAATCACCCAACTACCAGGGAACAAAATCAGTGGCTGTGACACACTGGTACTCCAATTTTAAGCCTATATCCATCTGTAGTATTCCAGAAGCCCATGCGGGGCATCTTCCTGTCCTTCTTGATCCACTGGAAAACTACCAAGCATAGCATTTCAACAAAGCTGAAGCTATGTTAACTGCTCAGACTAAAAATCAGCCCTTAGTCCTATACTGACAGAATTTACTGCCATGCTTTTCACCTTGGTTGCAGAGTAGATGGTCAACAGTGGAACCGGGAGCATGCCACTGGCAGATGAGATGTTGAGAATCACCCCTTTAGATCTAGAATTGAAAACACACCACATAAACAGAGGGAAATTATATGCACATTTGCTTGTGAATTACAGTCAAGAGAGAAACAGAGCAACAAGGCTGCTGCTCTAACACACGTCTCCCTGCCTCTCATGAGCATGTGCTATGTCTGGCCGGTGAATGAAGCATAATTCAATGAACTAAAAATAGCTCTTCTTTACGATGAGCTCACTTCCCAGTCTTAGTAATCCAAAGCATGACTGGATCAGCTAGAT
This sequence comes from Peromyscus eremicus, assembly GCF_949786415.1. Lineage (NCBI taxonomy): Eukaryota > Metazoa > Chordata > Mammalia > Rodentia > Cricetidae > Peromyscus > Peromyscus eremicus. Next base: position 69,943,565 of record NC_081419.1, read on the forward strand.
AGTCTCCTTTAGTTGTCTCTATACTTTCTGGAGTCCTCTGTGGCCACAGCATCAAACATTCTCACTTATTAGTGGGGGATATATTTCAGCGGTAGACTGCTTGCCTAGCATGTGCAAGGCGCTGCAGTCAATCCCAGCAGAGGAAAAGCAAACTCACAGCCACACAGACACCTCTGCTTCGCATACCGCATACTGCAGCAGTCCATTGTGTATGTGTAAACACTGTCCTCTCAACAAAGTCTTGAGCTTCCAGACACCAAAGCCCACTTTTGTTCACGCACAAGTATTTCATAAACCTTTACAGCAATGGGTGACAACTTTATAACTTCCCTAAGTTATTGTGAATATTTGGGCAAAGAACTAACTTGAAAATTACCTTTATGTATTTTACTAATTATATTATTTTGCCAAAAGACAAAGTTCAACTTTTTCCTGTTGAAAGTTAAGTCAAGCAACTACCAGGAATTTCTGTTTCCACAAATAAATGAAATCAGTTTGTGAAAAGCAATACTGTAAACACCCCAGTTGTTAGAAGCATATAAAGGTTCATCGAGGTGTGGAATTATGACTTTAGAAATAAGAAAACTAGCTACCAACTTGTTCTCTCAAATTCCTGCTTCTCAAAGGCACACTGAGAATGGAAGACAGGGTCTTATGCATGCCAGGCAAGTACTCTACCAACTGACCTCCACCTCAGCCCAGCCTCTCTTCTCTAGCCCTGCAATCTCACCCCACCCACCTCTGGTTCACACCTCAGCTTCCTTCCCTTCTACATAGTCTGTTCTCTGTCTGGATTTCTATTCCTAAGTCCTGTTTTTTCACTATTTCAGGGAGGGAGGGGAATTCTAGACCCGTTTTATGTAAAACAGCACAGGAAGCATGATTAAATGGCATATATGAGTTATTTTAGACATAACTCTGGAAATAAAGAATCCCCAAAGGTCACCATTCCATCTGCCAGCCTTTAGGCAAGATGCCAGTGCAGCCGTCAAAGGGCAGGCTGGGCCCTCTGCTTCATGTGTCACCAGAGACTAGTCAGTTGTTTATAAACCACAAGTCCTTATTAGCAATGCACACTGTCCTAAGCAGTGAAACCCACTAACATCCCGGTGATAAAAATCAAATTTCAAATTTAGGAATGATATTAAGGTTGTTTTAAGTTAGAAGTGTCTAATGTATTAGTTACATTATCCTTATATTGTAAGGCAAAAAAAGATTTTTTTTAAATCAGGAGTTAGAACTCAGCCCTTTTACGTTAAAAAAAAAAGATTAATTAGCAATAAACACCTAGTCATTTCATTTTATACACTTATAAGAAATTCCTTTGATGATAGGGGAACAAAAGAACCTTTTATTATAATCAGATTGTTCCTTTGATAAAAATGGAACAGGAACTACATCTTCCAAATGATCATTTTCAGTGTTGAAAATATTCTCAGATTAGACTGTGGTGACAGCTGTCCAGCTCGGAATATGCTGAAAATGCCTGGACTGCACAATTTAGACAAATGTGTAGTTTCCATGTAAAAGAAGCCACAAGGAATCAGTTTACAGTAGAATACATATCCTTTAGGATGGGTGGCTTCCAATGAGGTGGACACACAGGGCTGCAGCGACTCAGACAACCATGCTTCCTGAGGAGCAACTCCAACCTCACAATCACTCCACATGAACCTTTAACCAGGAACTGCTCTATCCTCAACCCCCCAGTGGAAGGAGAAAGAAAGCCTGTCGGAAGCACATGCAGCCGATGCCGTCCCGGAAGCTGCAGTCTGCCACTGCTGCTTAGAGCCAGGTTGTTCTGTTGCAACAGCGCTAGCTGGGGTGGCTGCATACCCTGAACAAAAGTCACAGTTTTCATTCGGTTACTCACAATCGATATAGAAAGTTGAAGGTAAAGGTTAAAGTTTAATGCTATGACTTCAACAGAGGAAAAGTCATTTAAAGATAATAAGAGCTCTTTTCCCATTTTACAAAATAATATCAACAATCCAACATGTCACAATGTTGCAGTCATTCCTTTACTTATTTACTTCCTAAGGTAACTAAGATCTTTGTTTCTCAAATATTCTACTCTGATGGAAAATTTCTAGGAGCTGGAGAGATGATTTGGCACATTGGACATTATTGCAAAGACCTGGGTTCAGTTTCCAGAACCCACATGGCAGTTCACAGCTACTGTAACCCCAGAGCTGGGGAGTTTCTGTGGTTTTTTTCTGGCCACATGTAGTATAAAGACCTACATGGAGGAAACATACAAATTAAAAATAAATAAAAACCCAAAAGAGGAAAGAAAAAGAAGAGGAGAGAGGGACAAAAGAAAGAAAATTACTAGTGGGTAGAGCTTCTAAGTCAAAAATTTCAAGTACTGTATAAAAAACAAAGTATTAATATTTCAAAATACATCAAAACATATTTAAGACTGTCAAAGTACAATATAAAATGAGAATGCACTAGATGTGAGTAAATAAATACACAGCCAACTTGTAACTGTATCTAAATGACAACTGAGAAAGCCCCCACCTACCTATCTGTCACACTGTTGAAAATATGCATATTTGTCTATCAAAGACCTTCCTATGACCTTCAATAACACCATTCAAATCTCTCTCCTCCAAGGAAAAAATATTCTATTTCATTTTATCTACCTCCCAAATGGAACACTGGTATGCCCTGTCACAATCTCTATAATGTATCTCCTTATGCAGAAATGGGGGTGAACATTTGGGACTGGGGGACATAAAGGACTCATCTTTACAATCAACTACTCCGTCTAATTCTAATCCTCCATCTAAGCAGAATTAGTGACGTCAAACCAGTTTCCATGGCACAGCCGGGCTCATGACAACTCTGTTATATCAAGCAGAAGGGCAAAATAGGCTACGCTTAATTGCACACAGAGACAAACATAAGCCAAGCTGGTTAATCTCTCATTTTCTGGAGGCTTGGGAACAATGGCAGTACATTAAGAACTTCTGCTGAAGTTCTATTACTGAAGACCTGTGTTGCCCATACTTCAACACATTTCCTAGTTTGCTGTGACATCAGATAAATAAATAAAGCAACATTTTCTGTGATACAATATTCAATATTCATAATTGATCACACTGCTTACTTGCTAGCCATCACGTGATGGTGACTTGGAAGTACAAATTATTGAGGATCTAAAAGAACTAAAACGCTGCAGAAACAAAGCAGAACCATCAACTCCACTTAAGGACACACCTCTTCATCTCCACAGTCACCTCCTTTATCAGTCCTCTCAGAAGCCAATCCATAGGCTTGTCCAGTCCTGTAAAGTTCAGCAGCTTGCTTTTACAGCTTCTTTACAGCTATGCTCTCTAGGATTCCCTTAGACTTGGGCAGCCCCCAGGAGACTCCATTTAATTGTCACTTGGATATTTAAAACATTGCCAAGCTTTTGTTCTCCAAATACTTCAGTATTCTGCCAGGATCTTGTAGCATCCCTGTCCTCAACTCTATAAAAATACTGTGCTGTGGAGGTCTAGTCTCTTTTGAAAGAAGTCACTAATTCTGGCCTGACTCAGGAAACCTCAGCATTGCCCCACCCTGCAACACAGGGAAGAAGGGAGAGGAGCCAGAAGGTCAGTCAGTGTAGATTGCTAACCAGACACAGCATTGTGAAATACAGACTCCATCTCAATTCTTTACATTTCCACTGAACACGAGAGAAGATAGACGTGTACTCTTGCAGGGTCATTAAAGAGTTTTCTAAGCTTAGATGGAAAATGGAAATTGGTGTAGACAGTTCTCTAATTGACTACTAAGAACACAGAGAAACTATCAAAACAGAGTTCAATGTCAGAAAAGAATCGTGGAACATGGGGTCAGGCATACAATTAGAACCAGCAATCAAATGCTAATACTATACAAATATTGCTTTGTTGAAGAAAGTTTGCAAACATTTAGCACATGAAAGATAATTACCTGCCCTAAAACACCATAACATGTCATAATTCCACCTTAAGCAGTACAATATGAAAGAGGCTATTTTTAGCCTTTCCATGGTTGTTATGGCAACCACCTCTCGGATCCAGCTGTACACAATGTTTATAATTCCAGGGAAGTAGAGAGAGCAAGTTTCCCGATAATGTAATTATGCACTTTCTATGTGCATGGTGATAATACCTTGGTCTGATTATTGATACTTGTTTAGTAATAGTTGGTTGGCTATAGTTCTAGAAGGTTTGGCAAAAATCTCACACACCAGAGATAGAATCACTGAAAGGGAAGAGGGCAGAGAAACCAATAACAAAGGGCTTTTTCTAAAGAACAGTGCTTCATTCTAGCTGCTCTTCACACCTCCCCAAGTGGCTTATTTCTATGGTAGTTTCCATAGGATTGGTATTCTCATTGAATAACAACACTTAAAGACTGATGATGGAGCCCCTAAATGGAAGGAGCCCGAGATTCCTGATGAACTAGGTAGAGAAATAAGGGGAAAATATATCTTTACCCTGATAAGCCATAAAGTTAGGCATTAATCTGTTACTGCTGTCAGCAAATATTGACTAATATACCTATTAACTCCTGAAACTCCACTGGGCATAGATGTCCCTTCTTCTAACACAAAGTACTGATTAATAAACTCTACACACATGTCTAACTAGTCCTTAGCAAGCACCACAAACACCATCCCCGCTTCTATGATTCCAGCTTTCCATAGCTCCTCTTGGCTTTCTACCAGGTCATTTCTCAACCTCAGTTTAAAATCAACTTGATTTCTAGAAAGGCAAGGACTGAAATCACCTGGATTCCCCAAGCTAAGCTCTGCTGGATGACCATGAATTCCCCTCTTCATGCTGTTCCTCCATACGCAGTGTCAGCTATAACTAGTGGCACTGCCAGGTCTAGAGATGGCCCTGAGTCTCTACATCATGTGTTTCATGGCACCCATCTCACGAAGTCCCCATCTTCTGCTGACCTAAACAGGGTAGAGTTACTTTCAATTCATGCAATGCACTGGGCTTGTCATTCTATGGATCCAGTACTTTCTGCTCCAGGAAATGACTTCATAACCATTGTTCCCTTTATATAGCTTTCACCAATACCCTTTCAAATTTCCTTCATAACGTTACCATGGCATACAATTTTGATTTTCTTTCTTTCTTTCTTTTTTTTTTTTTTTTTTGGTGTTGGAGATGGAACCCAAGGCATGCTAGGCAAATGCTGTAATACTGAGCCCTTACTCCAAGTCCAAACATCCAAACATTGCTTTATAATACCATTTGCAGATGTCAAAACTCAGGCTAAGACAGTGGACCAAATTTCATCCTTATTGGATTCTACTCTGTCTTCGTGTCTTATCTTTGGAAGCATACCCCCACTGTCAGTCAATAATCAGCTTGAAGGCTTTAAAGGGAAACTTTACTAAAATAAAGCAATTAGAATATACACATCAGTACACGTAAAACAGAATTACAACAAACTTTGCTAAGAAACAGTGTCTTAATCAGTCATTGCACACGATCAGCACATGGACGTCTAAGCTGCGTTTCCCACCCACAAGGTAGAATGAGGCACAACATATGGAGGGATTTGATATGCATAAACTGCAAGCCTTGCTGGCCTTTCAACAGAAGTGGATCCTTGATTCCTCCCCTGTCAAAGCTTTGATGGAGTGCTAAATTAAAATGACAAACTGGTCCAACATTCAAATCCAGCTCTTTTCAGCAGGTTTTCTTTGAATGCCTAGGCAACATTTAGATTCTTCTGAGACAAAAACAGAGTTTAGTTAAATTTTACACTCAGTGCTATCTCACATGTGGAAATGCAACCACATACTTCTCAACAAAAATGAAGACATTTAGGGTATTCTACTGGCACCCAATTCCAACTGGAACATTGATAAGTCTGACATCTGGTCACTTCACACTATGCTTTAGTCCCTCAAGCATCCATCCCCCAGCAAGAATGAAAATACCAGAGGAATGCCTCTCACTTCAGGACACTCTACCAATTTAGGCTCGAAGTGGCTACAGCTTTAAGGAGGCATTCCCAGGAATATCCCAGGAACTCTATACACCCCCTCAGAATAGCAGGCAATTGAGTTAGTGATGGTGACTCAGGCTGGCTTTTTAATCCTGATCTAAAGGAACCACCACAACCCTAGCGAGGGAAATAAAAAAGTCTAGTGAAAAGGCCTCCTCCACCAATGACTCATGCTCCACTGTGTGATTGGCCTGGTGCTAAGACACAGTTAGGTTCATTAGTCACTTTAATGAAATGCTCAAAGAAAGGATTCTCCCTATAAATAATAATGAGCTCTGCATCCACAGTGTTCGTGTGTGAGCGTGTGACTCACCTTTCTACCATGCCAGGCAGCACCAAGCGTGTCACCTGCAAGGAAAAACAAAACACTCATGATGGCTGAGGACACAGGCAACAGAAGAGTGAAGGACACCCACCCACACCGGAGAGAAGGGGTCGGGATCCACTCACCACGCCACAGAGAGACACTTATTTTACACACGCCGTAGAATTTGACTGCGCTAGGAGTACATGAGCAGAGCACACTGGGAAAGTTTTCAGTGAACGTGGCTAAGACTAGCTTTGTCTGAAAAGTAAGGCTCGCATGGGCACCTTCAAACAGCAAAGGCTCTCAGGCCATTATTCTAGCCCTTCTTATGATAGTGTGACTTTGAGCTAGGTTCCTCTTCTTGGAAGTCCTAATATGTTAAATGAAGATTTAAATGCATTACATGTTATTACATTCTCAACTTGGAATAAAGATGTGTGTGTGTGTGTGTGTGTGTGTGTGTTTGCAAGTGTGTGTATGTGCGCACACACACATGTGAGAGAGAGACTCTATAAACAGCACAGAACAGAGACCTCTGAAGGGACACTAGTGTCCCCCACAATCACACCCTTTTAGCACCCAAATGCTACCCTTAAGCATAATATGTACCATAGTTTAGAACCAAGAACAGTAACTCATTTCAAGATCATCCATTTCAACTGACCATACAGAAGTTTCTGGATAATTCTTCCAGTATTTTAAAATATTTCATTTGGGATCTCCTTGGGAAAGTGGAATAATTCTAAGATTAGGTTATAATGACAATTAAAACTCTCTATAGCCGGGTGGCAATGGTGCATGCCTTTAATCCCAGCACTTGGGAGGCAGAGCCAGGCAGATCTCTGTGAGTTTGAGGCCAGCCTAGTCTACAGAGTAAGAGCCAGGACAGGCACCAAAAACTATACAGAGAAAACCTGTCTCAAAAAAACAAAAACAAACAAACAAACAAACTCTTTATATTTACCCAAAACAAACAAACAAACAAAACTTGAATACTCAAAGCAGAAGAATTTTATGAATTCATAAAGTTTTAGGAAACCTCTATAATTATGTAGCTAAGAACCAAGGAACTGAAATCACAAAGTACTCTTGATGTGACTTTATCAAACTCAGGAAGTAAGGACACTCAAAATACTCTCTGCATATCAACTGAGAGCCAGGAACACCACCATAGAGTAAGGAGCCATCCTTCTGTTTGATCTGCAGCCACCAGAGTAGGTGGGAAGAACTCAGGACCCACAACAGGACACTCCTATGAGCAGACAGAGGGCACTGGTGCTTAGAAAAAGGAGCAGTTCTAGCTAGGAACCAGGCAGTGCTTCATAGATTATGTTTTGGTTAAGTTATAAAAGCATAAATAGGAGTTCACTGGGCAAAAATAAATGCCAGAAGGAACAGAATGCACAAAAGCAAACTGTGAGAAAATAGGATGCATACTATTGAATTTCCAGACTTGTTTAATGGATTTAAAAATGAAGAAAACATAAAGGGATGTAAACTATATGTACAACTGATCAGACGTGTCATGTAGTTTGCATCTGTGTGGCACAGGGTCATACACTCACGTAAGTAAAACAGGTGTGCTGTGGAATATCTCATTGTAAAGATGGTTTCCTTTTATGAGCACCACACTAACAAACTGAGCTAACAGGTAAGCAACAGTATCTGAAAGGGGCTTTTATTTAGCACATTTCATTGTGGACCATAATACTCAGCTAATATATTAGAAAGAGGTCTCCGAGCACTTTCACAAAAGTTATTATTCAGTTCCCCCAAATCCTGAGTTCACCAGAAACAGAAATGAGAAAGATAAAAGAGACTAGTTTAAAAGTGTTCTAACTTGTTTGTGTGTGTGCATTCGTCCACACTCATGTATGCATGTGCTTACACATGTATTAAGGAAATGAGACCTGTTACTTGCACAGTAGCTAAGTGGAGTCCAGAGGGCAGCTGGTTGGTGCCTGTAGTAGCTTTCCTACATGGAGTTGGGGCGGGGAGGAATGAATGAGATTTGTAGGCACCAATTAACCTGAAGAATTACCAGGCAAGCTCAACCAGAGTTTAACTTTTGGTTGAAATATTGGGGAACTATAAATCAGAAGCTTTATTTTTCCTTTGTGCCATACCATGTTTCTGTTCTGAATGAAAAATTATCCAGAAGATTGTCAGAGACAATGTGAAACTTCACATGATATAATCATACTTACAAAATTGTATCAATAGCATGTTAATTAAACACCTTTTCGATGACCTTATCTGTACTGACATGACCAAATATATTCCTTATAAATGTAAATTAAGATGAGAAGTTTGAGAAACTCAACACAAAAGAATAACAACGCTTTGGGTGGCTGGTTGCTAAAGAGCCAAAAATATGCACTGACTACTCAGACAGAACCCACCAGCAAAGACACAAGTCCTCACAGGTAAAAGGGACAGGCCTTCTTAGGGTTCACCAGCTTCTCCTTTTTACTTCTGTGTGCTATAAAATGGAAACTCATTAAAAACAAACAAAAAAAGCCAAACAGCAATAACACTGAAAAGCTACAGAAGTTAATTTGAACACTTCATGCTTTTACAAAACCAACTAACGCTCTGATACTACCTTTCCTGCCAATCAGATTTGAAGTCACAAATCCAACTCCAGGCCTTCTTTACTTGGGCACATGTATACATATTATTTAAAAATATTCAATACATAAGTAGATAGACTTTACTGTGTTCACATTAAGTTCTCTCTAACATCACATTTACATAGGACATTTTAAGTTGTTTTTACTTTGCATTTATTGACTAGTATCTTAATATATAGGTATCTATACCATATACCAAGTATTGTTATAAAATTTCACTGTGCATCTGCACTCCATTTCACAGCTCACATGGTGTTTCTGTAGCTAATTCAATATGCTAATTTCAGACCATCTGCAGGTGATAATTACTATGCCAGGAAGTTTGTTGTTTCTCTTTACATATTTCTAAAATGATGTTATCACAATTGTGAGTTTGGTGGTTAAGAATATTAGGTACATAGTAATAATAAGCGTGACTTCTAGACTTTTTTCTTTTCACTTGAGGTTGCCTCGACAAATACACAGCAAGCAATTTTAATTCCATTCTGCGGCAGTTTGAATGAGAATGTCCCCCATAGGCTCCTGTATTTGGACCCTTGCTCCCTGGTTGGTGCTGCTGTTTGAGGAGGCTTAGGCGGTAGGGCCTTGTCAGAGGAGGCATGTCACAGGAAGCAGCTCTGAGGGCTTAAATACTATGTCATTTCCAGTTTGCTCTGGGTATGGCTTAAAATGTGAACTCCTAGGCTAAGAATTCGCTGCTCCAGCCCTATGCCTGCAGCTTGATGACACACTTTCCCACCATAATGGACTCTTACTCCTCTGAAACCATAAGCCCAAATAAATTCCTTCTTCTATATGCTGCCTTGATCATGGTGTTTATCACACCACAGAAAAGTATCTAATACAGTTTTCCCCAAAGTAGATAGAAGTCACCACAACAGACCTTTTACAACAATGAGAACTTCAAAGATTGCAGGAAAAACAAGTATTTCATAATTACACATACACATTTTAGTAATGTTTTCACTAATCCACACTATAAAATAAGACAGACACTTTAGAGTCTAAAAAGTTAATATACACTGTCTCACATGTAGCTCTAGCATCACTTCATAAGTGGCATACAGTACATTAATGCACACAGATACATGAATGGCTTCATAACAGCTTAAATTAGAATTCCTAGGAGGAAGCCACATACTCATTTTCAAGAGTAAAATATTTAGTGGTACAGATATGCATATTCTGGCTAGGAAAGAAATATGAAGTTCATTTACCTCATACAAAATCACAATCACTGTTATTATATCATTTAGTTGAGATACATAACTCAAAAGTACACTGGCTGGCCTAGAAAATCCTTGAAAATGTTGTATTAAAATGTAGCCATCTGTGGCCAGGATTACACAGGATTTATTTTCTTCTTAGTGCTCATATAGCTTTCAAATATTTTTAGCAACAGTCTTGTGGTGCTTTTATAATTAGTAAAGTCCTTACAATCTTATTTCTTTTAAAAAAATTTTTTTAATGAAAACAAAACTGCTAAAGCCTGAGTATTTCTCTGCTTATTTCCACACCAGCAGTCCCTGCCGCTACAAGGAACCTACATGCCCAGGTGGCTGTCTAGGTGTTCCCACTCTTTGGTATGGAGATTGATAGAATACAAATTTCTACATCATGTAGCTTCTGGTACTTGGTCATTTGTTCCCACACTCCTATAATGCTCAAAGGCTCTAGTGAAAAGATTATAATAATATTAAAGAAGCCAGGCAACACTGTGCATGCCTTCAATCACAGTACTCAAGATGTTGAGTCACAATCATGAGTTTGAAGTTAGCCTGGCCTGCACCAAATTCCAGGCCAGCCCAAGTTACACAACAGGGTCCTAGCTCAAGAAAAAGATCAACCAATCTAACTTAAGACACTTGATTTAATAAAATCTGTGTCACTACTACATGTGACTAGGGAGAGAAGTAGAACAAGTCACCCCAGAATACAAGCTCAGCTTCATGAGTGCAGGCTTTTCACAAGCAAACTGGGCCATCTCCCACGGCCACTTCGTCCACCTCTGCTCTAACTATACCTCCAAAGAAAACTGCTTAAATCAATCAAGTCTGGGTTCAGGTAACTGAGAAATGGACCTGTCCAATTTAGAAGAAAACAGTTTCTTACATACAAAAATCTAAAACAAGTGTTCAACTGAAATAAAGAGCAAGCTTTAAAAAAAATCATAGTGTAGCTGTAAAGAATTAACAATAATGTTCTACAATGCTCCCCCTCCCATTTTGAGAAATGAGATGAGAACTCTACTGGAAACCACACCAGAATGACACAGCACACACATCCTTTGGCAAACTGTATAATTTGAGCTCCATGGAGGTGAGGAAGTGGGAACATAGCTTAATTAGAAATTCTTAGAATCTCACCTGTATAACTAACAGAGTATTTACTGCACAGGGGGTGGGAAGCTTAATTAGATACAGTTTTTAGAGCACTCCGAGATCTGTAAGTATTACTTGATTTTGCCTTTTCTTGGTGCTTAAGTCTTTCAGGAAGTTCAGAGTTCTCTTAGTCTGGAATGTTGCCCCAGGCCATAAATAGAGCTTGTCCAATAAATCCCACTTTGATCTACATTAAAATATAACAAAAGGGAAAAAAAACTTCCCAGAACGTAGAGTTGCTTGTTAACAATGCCAAACCTAAAGCCCTAATTTACGTATTCTAAACAAAGATTAAAAAGAAAGAGCAGAGTTTCATCCGGTGTTTCCCAAGGTGCAACACTTGAGTATGTAAGTACTTCTATTATTTTTTCCCCCCAAACAAGGTGACAACTTCTTAAAAGTGACAGACATTGAAAGGAGAAAATGATTCCTAAAGTTCAAGACACTGCATGTTTTCATTTTCCTATGAACTAGGTTCACTATGAGCTAAAGAGAACCTCAAAATCAGTCTACAAGGGTGTCTTCATTTTCGGAGGAAGAAAGCCATGGAAGAAGTACCGTCCTGAAGTCTGGAAATACTCTGCCTCCACTGTATCTGAGGCAGCCTGTTACTGCCATCCCAAAAGGCTAAGTGGACCAGTAATTTGAAAATGTTAAGTAGCAGAGCAACAGCTAGATTCAAAATAAGTAAGACTCTATTAACTTGGAATAGCCTCATCCAGAAAAGCCTTAGGTGGGGGAATCAGTGTTGAAGGACACATCCTACTTAGGATTTATTAATTTCCTAATGTTATATGGGAGTAGAATATCAGGATACATTTCTAGCAAATTCCTACATTAAATACAATTAGACTGAGGAATACAACTCTTCTCATAGATTTCCAAACTAATACGAGGCTTCCCTACTGATACTGTGTTACCCGCTTGAGGCATATCTATGGAAGAAAGAGAAAATGAATGCTTTGGTGCTTTGCACCCTTTGACCATTCACCCAAACATTTACATTGTGGGCAAGGCACAGCACTAGGCACTTTTGGTAACTGGCCTACAATGAAGACATGATGGCACAGCAGGAGAAAACAGCCTTTCAAAAGTGTCTAACAAGGCTTTGACAGTAATGGGCAGTTCAGGCAATAGTTTTGACAGCACTCACCTGAAAAAGACAGCCACCTCTCAAGGTTCTATCTAGGTTTCAGAGAATCCCAAGAATGCTTGTGTCGCCACAAAGCTCATAAGTAAAAAGCTCATCAGCACACTAGGGGTGAGGACTTTGGAGAGATGATTAATTATATCATGAGGACAATCTCTTCCCGATTGAGACTGATGTCCTTACAGAGACCTGATGAAACCTGTTTACTTCCCCCTTCACCATGTCAAGACACAGGAAGAAGGCACCAGCTATGAGAAATGGGTCCCTCTTCAGACACTATTAGCACCTTCAGCCTGAACTTTTCACACTCCCAAACGGTGAGAAACACACGTTGGCTCTTTATATCCAACACAGTCAGAGGTAGTTTTGTTGTTACATCAGCTGCAAATGGACAAAGACGGAGGAGTTGATTTGGTCCATGCCACTCCACTCCTTCAAGTCCACTAAGCAACTGCTCAGTTCGAGTAGCCTGAAGACATGGAGCTACCTGGAAGGGAACTCTCACTCAGACATGTAGAAGCACCAACTACACAACAGGGATCACAGACTGCTGTGAGCTAGAGAAGCAAGGCATAACCTCTCACATTCTCTCTGCTACGCAGCTCCTGAGGTCTGTTTCCATGATTTCTAAAGTTTCCCCAAGAGAAGCTATAAATCTGAATGTGAAGCTTTCTGCTTTTGAAAACTGAATCAACTAAAAGACACTGGTAGGCCATATCTAGCCATAGACCATTGCCTGTAACCTCTGACCTAAGAATTTGTCACAATTCACTTCAACTGACACTTGTTCACCATTGTAGGGTGTGATTCTTTAAAGAACTAGAAATTTTAATTTTGGAAATGCATTGATCTGTTTGTAGGAAAAACATCAGCTGTGCACTGCTTGGCATAAGGCAGGAAAGAAGCTGGACATGGTGCCAATGCTCATGTGCAAACAGCTCCACACCAAGCACTGCAGAGTGAAGGGAGGCCATGCAGTGTGCCGTGGGCCCACGTGACTCCAAGCCTAACAGTCCGGAAGAGACAGAGATTCCTGGCACTCCAGCCCTAAGAAGACAAGATTTCCAGTCATACATTGGCTGAGTGTTTGACAAAGAAACAGGTAACTTTTTACTCTCTGTTTGAGATTGCTCCTTTCTATTCTTCAATAAAGTAACTATCAAAATGCAACAGCATTTACTCAAGTGGAGGTGTTCATAAATTTTACCACCATGCATTTTCTTCTCTGTTCTAAGGCAGGTAATTAAGAAGGTTAGAATATTCCCTCTGTTAGGATGGAAGTCTTAGTTTCCAGCTTTTACCTTATTTACCAACACCAGTAAGCGCTTCAGGGAGGAGCACTGGAAGGAATGTTTTTGCCTCTCTTAGGCAGGCAGGTGCTGTGAGTAGCTAAGGTTCTCTCATGTGGACAGTGCTCATCTGGAAAGCAGAGAAGTGTCTATCTTTTCCTGAGGCTTCTAAAATGACGATTTCAACCATCAAAGGACAAGTAGAGCTTGAAATAGGAAGAGAACCCCAAAAGTGGCAGATAGGAAAACCAGCTATCAAATCGGAAACCAATGGTACAAGTAGGACCAGCTTTGTCTCTGGACTGCTGTAGAACTCCACCGTGGAAGTTAGCCTTCTACTTGCCTGCCTCTGCAGCTCTGGCTCCACTCCCATTTCCAGGCAGTAATCAATAGCAGTTTAACAATTTCCTTTGTAACTCTCAGTATTCTAGGGAGGAATCCCACCAGGCACAAAACAGGAGCTCTTTGACAAGAGGAGGGTTCAATGTCCTCAAGTTTGTCTCTAAATCACACTGTTTCTGAAGTGAAGGTCATTGTTCTTACGAGGTTTCCCTGAAATTTTAGTCACAGAACATCTCAAACTGGAGGAGAACACTATCTGGTAGGACTCCTCTTCAAGTGGATCTATCTGCCATCCTGGCCACCTCTGCAGAACTTCTACCACTTACCTGCTGTACAGGGAACAAAATCAAGGCTAAATTTAATCCCTACAGGGTCTGAGAACAGCATTGGAAAAACAAACAACAAGGCTTTAAAGAAGCCCTGTGAAGGCAAAGACTGACGAAGCGAGCCCCACGGAAAAAGATTCAAGAGTGAAGGAAGCAACCAGGGCTGGAGACAGGGCTCTCAGTGGTTAAGACCACTCACTGCTCTTGTCCAAGACCTAGGTTTGCTTCCCAGCCCCCACATGGCGGCTTAACACCATTCAGTGCTGGGGATTCCAACGCCCTCTTCTGGTTTGTGTGGGTTCCTGCACTCATGGGGTACACATAAACTCAGGCAGGGCTACACACACACACACACACACACACACACACACACACACACTATAAAATAAATAAATCTTTCAAAAATAATCAGCGATTGTTGAGGGCTTGGGAGAGCTGTTTGCAATTAAACACTAGGGGTCTGCAGCCACAACAGCTCTGGTTAATATTTCTTCCCCGACATTCTCCTGGATCATCTCTTTATCCAGTGATAACCTGAAATTCCTTTGCATTCAGGATTATTTTACTATTATAATGCAGGGCTTACATGATTTTTACAATCACCTGACCTACTCACACAGGGCAGAGCACATGAACCTTCCAACAAGACGCTGGAGCTCAACCTCTAATTTTGAGCATGAACCCCAAATCACAAGGCAAGCTGATCTCACCAGTATCTCCTGGTACACTCCTTATTCTCTACCACATCATTTAGTGAAGACATAAAAAGGATGAACCTGCTGGTGACGAGCGACTGCTCTTATCTTACCAAATCCATTTACTGTAGCTTCAGGCTAGACACCTGTGCCTTAGCTCCTCTGATGCCCAACCACCATAAAACCTAAGACCCTGTAGCCAGACCAGTTTCATCTCCTTTAAGTTACCCCAAGGCTCCCAGCAGTCATTGCTACTGAAAATGTGGTTCTGGCCTTGGCAACAAAATCCAGTCAGTTAAAGAACAATAGGTACAAGTCATCAAAAGAGCTTCTGGGGCAAATCACAGCATCATAAGAGCCTAAACTCAGGAGCATCACACATAAAGCTTCCTCACAGGGAATGCCCTTCCTCAGTATAAAGAAGATAAACACACATGCCATAGAAAACTGAATGCCTGTCATCCTACCATTAGCACTGTCTTACATACACAGTGGATTCTGCAGCTCCCTCTGATTCTCTATCTGTTGAACACTCAAGTTCCTGCACAAGCCTGACCTCATGTCATTTTCTGCCTCTTGGCTTACCACAGTTCATCAATCACTCTCACTGCTCCAATCAAATCATTTTCACATCTGCATGGTACCATGGAAGTGATTATACCAATCCTATCCACAGTACAACAAACCAAACCAACTGTGCACCATGCTCCATGAGCCAATGGGCACCATGATGCAGGAATTCTGAATGCTTTTCCATTCAAAGTTTACATCACAATGATATAAGAAAATTTAGATCCACACTTAAGACTGACTAAAGGATGTTTATTCAACTTATTTAGGAAGTATTATAAACAGCAAACTCCCTTAGTGCTTTTAAAATAGGATTTAGGATTTGGTCTGCAAAAGAAGGCTTGTATACATTTTAAGCTTATATCCAAATCTTCTGCTGGTGAAGCTTCCCCTCTGGATGGCTCACAAGTGTTTAAACTGAGCATCTGTGTCCATGAAGCCAGTTTGTGGGAACCAGTCGACCTATGCCAATTCAAAAAGAGAATGGGGAAGAGGAGAATAAAGAGGGGGTGCTCTGTGCAATACACTAAGATATTAGGAACAGTGTCCCATTCCTAGTTCCTCCCCTCTTCTCCTCTGTTCTTAAGACAGTGGCTCATGATGTAAGCCAGGCTGGCTTCAAACTCCTGATTCACCTGGCTTAGTCCCCCAAGTCCTGGGATTAACAGGTATGCATCATGACCCCTGGTGTTTACCATCACTTTAAAATGGGCTAGCTACTTTGCAGGGCTGTTGGATTTGTGCTATTTTATCCATGACGCATATAGCACTGTTTGGTCTTTAAGCAAGGATGAGATGGATGACATGCTAATCTATGCTAAGATGCTGTGTGAAGGACATGGTCTGTGGCCATGGAGCAGAACAAGCTCCAGGATTAAGGGCAGGACCTTGGCCTTTTATCATTAGCATTCTACAGATGGCTAGCCTAAACTTCATGTTGTGGGAATCCGAAGGCCAACATTTTAAAGCAGTGCCAACAATGAAGTGTCAGCAAGCAGGACTGTAAGAAAAGACTAGATCCAGAGTAAAACCCTATACAGCTGATTGACAGAGAGTAGAAGTTATCAGCAGACAAACCCATAGCTGGTATTAAGAATTCTACAACATAAAGCTTAATTACTCGGATGAGGCTTTCTCATTAACTTAGGACAATATATTGTGAAATACCTCACACTGCCTTAACACTCATTATTTTCAAACATTTGGCCAAATACACCATGAAAAAAAATCAGAAAAAAAGAAAAAAAAATCAGAACAACAGTAAAACCATTCATTTTAAAAGGAAATCCAATAAGATGTAGAAATAATAGAACAATATATCAATTTTTATTTAAAACCTCTGTCTTCTAAAAAATAAAAGAAAATCATTATTGCATGTATTTAGTAAAAAATATCAGCTTTGAGTTGAATAGCAATAATAACACTCTTAGGTTCTCTCTCTCTCTCCTTCCCCCTACCCCCGCTTCTGTCTGTCTGTCTATCTCTGTTTCGATTTGACTCTCTCTCCAGGGTCTCATGTAGTTCAGTCTGGCCAAGAAGGATCTCCAATTTCTGGTCCTCCTACCTTTTCTTCCACTTCCTAAGGCCCATGTGACCATGCCTGGTTTTATGAGGTTCTAAGCATTGAATCCAGGGCTTTGTGCCTACTAGGCACGCACTCTACCTAGTGAGCCACACCCCCAACTCTGAGTTTTAGAGACATTACCTGCTTTCTTTCATTCAAACAAGTCACTGAGATAAGAGAAATGTCTTCAATTTACAGACGAAAACTAAAATGAAAAAGTAATTTACTCCAAGACTAAAATGGCTAGAAAATGGTAGTTCCTTAATTATCCTGAACATTTCTATGAATCTGGTAAAGAAAATGCCCCTAAAACTATACAATATACTCCTATTAGCCACATTTAAAAGCATCAGTTTCACAAATGTGGATCTTGCTCTCCATCTACTCACATCTCCACTGGTGACTCATCTGCTCGCTTAAACTTCAGTTTATATAAAAGTCAAACAACACACACACACACACACACACACACACACACACACACACACACACATACACACACGGGATGGGGTGGGGAGGGGACCCTTGATCACAACAAGGGAGAAGATACAGCATAGTATTTATTTAACAAAAACATTTGCCATTTTATCACATGATACATTTGAGGTGCTTTGTAAGTAAATCTAACCAATGTACGCTAACTGTAAGCACTGAATTAACACATCTAAATCTTTACATTACACAGGGAAAAGCAAAGCCATACATGAAAATTCAGGCAAGGTGTAATAGCATTAGGTTCTTGGACTTGAACCAGCCATGTGAGGGTCATTGTTGGTTTCTCTTCAGATATGAAGACATAAAGGTAGCTTTTCTTGAAAATTCACAATAGAGAAAAACACCAAGATCCCACCATAAAGTGAAACAACATTTAATTCTTATTTATATTTATCTTATCATTTTGAATAGTTCTGACGTAAACTATTTCTCACTTCCTTAAATAAACTAGCACACATGAGAGTTACTAACGTGCAGTGGCTTTCTACAGGAAGGCTCACAGTTAAAGTGTCTGACACTGCTCATGGGAGCGCAGCCTCTGGCAACACCTCCCCCTCATCTGGTGTATGTAACTCAGTAGTAACCTCCACAGCTCCTATGCAAGCAGAGCTTAGTGTTTATACTCTCTAGCATAGAGTTCCTTCTGCAGAGTCACAATGTAACCTTGTGTTATACTGAGTAATAATAAATAATAATAAAGCAACTAGTGACCAGGCTGGATACCTTTGTTGATCTTGTTTTATTTTGTTTTGGAGACAGGATCTCGCTATGCAGCCCTGGCTGGCCTAGAACTCATTATGTAGACCAGGTTGGACTTGAATGCACAGAGCTCTGCTTGTCTCTGCCTCCCAGTGCTGAGATGAAAAACATTTGCCACCATGCCAGGCTATCCTGGCTGGTTATTATGTACAGCTAATAAAAACTACACTCATTGGTTTCTAGACTCCTGACTTCCCATAAAGAAAACAAGCCATCATGAGCAAGTGGCTCAGGCGAGTCAGCCTTTAACCTGAGCTAGTCAGTCCTGGTACGTACCATGGTGAATGTGCACAGAAGACACATGAGAACTGTTAGACTGTTAGAAAGTAAACTAAGACAAGCCTGTTTGGGGGCCAGTTCTTTCTGCTTCCTGGAGACTTAAGGAAATAGACTACATTCACCTGGAATACATATGGTAAATGAGAGTTGACAGAAGTTGAGCCAACAGACTCTGTATCAGTGTTTTTAGATAGAAAGAGCAAAAAAAAAAAAAAAAAAAAAAAAGTTGACAGATTTGTAACAAATCTGCTTACCTTGCAAACAGAAAGAACATTAATATTTATCAGTTTCTTGATGGTCTGAAAGAAATTAGATAACTTAATTAGGAAAGTAATGATGTTACAAATATAATTTGGGGGAGACAAATCTGAAACTTCTTCAGATACTGCAAAGAACTGTAAATACAATAGGAGCCGAGGTCAAGAGGTAGACTTTTGCTTTATCTCAATGTTATAATATGTGTAACAAAAGCAGCAATTCATACTAATATGCAAAGTGTAAGGTAAATGCACAAGTCAAATTTGAAAGTGAAGAAACACATTAAATCCAAAATAAAACACTTAGTAATTTCCTCTCAACTAATAGGGAAAGTGGAGATGATTGAAGTTAAGAGCTTCAATTGATTTTAAAAACTGACATGGTCCTTCAGGGATGTGACTTCTTAGTTTTCATTAAAGGATTATGCATGTAACAAGGCTGCAGCTTTCATTTTGGTAAAGCTAGTTTACTTCAATCAACTATGTTGCTATATATTAACATATTTATGAGTTTTTAAACTGATTTTTGATGCTCCAATACTTAAAATAGAGCTATCTTAATCTAATAGAAACAATAATAATGAAATTAGAGCTATTATTGATCCTGGCACTGTGTAAATATTTTTTCATTCAGTCCTTCTAGCAATCCTATGATGCTACCTATTTTACATTTGCGAGTGAATAAACAAACTACCTATGGATAGGCTCATCCCCACAAGAGCCAAGCCATGAATTGCAGACAGCTGGACTCTGTCTGATACTTAATCTGAATCATTCTTCAATACTGCCTCACTGATACTTTCATGCATTCTTTTTGTTACCATAACAAACAAAGAAAAACTCACATTGTCCAAGTCAGGAATTTCCAAAAAGTATTCTGGATACTCGTATGACATGCCCACATTGTTCACTGAAATAAGACAAGATTGTTAGCTAGCATATTTATTTTAACAATGTCCTGAAATGCTGATTAATTTATCAAGACTAAAATGATACATATAAAGTTATATCTAAAATCCTCATTACTCCAGTTTAAATGCTCTTTCCTTCATGAAGCCTTTCTGTACTTACCATCTACATGCCTCTCCCTGGTAGCTCTGGAAAGTGTGTTCTTCCTCTGTACTAGTCATCTGTAGATAATGTCAATCAATTGTTCTGCTCCTTACACCTTCATGAACAGAGAATGCACAGTGCAGGAGACTGGAAACCTGGGTTCTACTTACAGCCATGGCACAAAATGTGTGACCTTAATAAGTCATGCCCAGTTCACATCTCAGCCTATTCACCACTAATGTAAGAGTTTACTCAGTCATGTAACAAATATTTACCACATGCTTATAGACAAGGCATGTGCTGCTAGGGACTAGAAAGGGCAGACAGACAGGGAAGGGTTCTCATATCATGGGGTTTACAACCTGGTAGGAAGAGAAAGGTTCCTAACTCAAAGAATCAATTATTTCACAACAAAGTGTCCAGCGTCATGATAGTCTATTTCTAGAGAGCCTGACTTCGAGGCTTTCTTGTGGTAGCTAGGAGGGCAGATCAGACTAGGTATCTCTAATAAACAGTCCAGGAAAGGCTTCCTTGAACCCTCTGTGCATAGTCATCTAACCTCAGCTTGGTGCTGTAAGACTATAGATCATTTGGATAGATTTATACATATTAGGTCTTATACTGGAATACTCAGTTATCAACAGTTTCTCTAGACCCAGAAAGACAAAGACAAACAAGAAATAAGGAACATTCCCAAGATGGATGAAATATCCCTGACTTTACATAAACTAATTAACTTACAAAATAGATTATCTATTTATCTACATTTAACTGCCACAACAAGCCCATGAGGTAATTTCTAAATTATACCCTAGAAGCTGAAATCCACAGTACTTAAAAGATCATAGGGCAAACCATGCCAGAATTCAAATTCAGAAGTTTGACTACAGAACCTCAACTTTAAATCACTAAAACTACCACACACCTTCATCTGGGATTCACTCAGGACAAGTGACCAGTAATAACTGGAAAAGAAACAAAATACTGATAGTGTGTTTAACAAAACCAAAGCACTAGAAAAAAGTGTCAGTTGCAAGACGATAACAAATTATGGTCACTTTGTAGGCGTACCTTTTCCAATACCAAATTAACAGTTGGAAAGAATGGGATAGTGTTCCATATTTAGCTAAGTCTGTCACTAGAGTCTGAGCTTTCAGATTTTCCTTGCAAAACTCTATAAGGATGGCTTGAACAGCTCACTGATACCCATCTGAAAACAGGAAAGCCAATGAGTAGGATTCATGCCTACCCGAAGAGGGAGAACATCTAAACAGCTAACTAATAGTGGGTCTAGAGTCATTTTTATCTTACTCCTCCCTCTATCAAGTGTCTCAGCCACCACATTTATAAAAGATGTGAAAAATTAAAAAACCAAGGTAAGGCCTTAAGAGCAGTTGACTTAATTTAACCACTGCAGAGTTATAAAGGATAAATAGTTTATAATTATTAAAAAGTATAACTGTAAATCTTTTAAGAGCCCAAACTGGTGGGCTATTTTTGTTATTATTCTGAAATCTAGAACTTTGTAAGTAGAACAGTTGACTTGCAATCTTAGCATGTGCTACAAGCACAAAATTGAACTAAGGAAGCACATAAATAACTCAGCAAGCTGGGGACTGTTGTTCTGGTTAAAGTATTAACAGTAGACAGTTTTCTGATCTGCCTCTGCTAACTAAGCAAAGGAAACTAGCAATGCTGTCTGCTCATATAACGAAAAGAAAAAAACAACTCTTTGGTCCAAAGTAATAAACTATCGTGTAGGGGGACTGTGTTTAGTATCCTAAGTACCCAACGAAAACTGTGAAATCTAGAAGGGGATTTCAGAGCATCAAGTCTAGGCTTATGAGTTGGATGAGGAAAAAACAGATGTCAAAACGCACAGCAGGCACCAGGACTCCTGAGCCCTCTGCCTCCCTGTATACGTCTTCTGCGGTAGCAGGCAGGCTAACTATCATCTTTCCCAGGGAGTAATCAGTTCATAGCGCTGTGAGCAACTACTGCTCTTCTCAGCTCTGAGGAAAGAGAAGCTCCAAACACAGTATATTGGGGTGCTGAATTTTCCATTCAAGGCACTTTGGAGTCAGCAGATACTGGATGAAGCTCTGAAGTCATCATCACTGCTTCAAGACCGGACCCACTGAAGATGGACAGAATCACCTTCCCCTTCTTACTCAAATCACAGATGAGACTGACAATCGGGCGTCACGCCTACAACTGGAGGAATTTTATCACGGGCCATTATCTCTTTTCTGTACTACTCATTACTTCTAAAATCATTTCCTACCCCTCCACAATTACCTCTATTCCTCCTCCAGTCCTCCCTTTAACCATCTGACTTTAACTGCCCATTTGTGGGACTCAGTGTACATGTGTGTGTTAACAAAACTGCCATTTCTCCTGCTACTCAGATCATTTCAGCAGGTTGTACTATCAACATCTTCTGAGGGAAAGTTTGAGTGCCATCACACTCTTCAATAACTGTTTCTGCCTAAGTGCACACGCTGGGAATCTCTTGGAAAAAGGCAAACCCACTGCAGTTTCATTTTGAGACAGTAGGTGACAGCAATAACCAAACAGCAGATAGGAAGCGTTCCGTGAATGCTGAAGGAAGAGGAAGTGCTGTGGGTAGGAGGGAAAGACGGAACTATTCCTATTACAGCTTAATCTCATTAAGAATGGGTGCAAGCAGTGCCATCACCTTATGTACTTATTACAAGATGCTTTACAGGATTCACAAACACAATCTCACAAGTTGTTCTAACCTTATTCAGAAAGTTGAAAAATCTCTTCTAATGGGTAGAATCTTAAATTAGCATCAAACTTGCACTGCCAGTGAGTTTTGTAGCTTCTTCCTCCAAGAACCACACAGTTCTGTGTTGCTGTTCCCACCTCAGGCCCTGCAAAACCCTTTCAGTAGTGAATACATCATCTCATTCAGAAACCAAAGCACATCTGTGTAACTTCAAAATTCTCACTGTCCCAGTAATCAGCTCAAGGCCTTGAATACTTCCTAACACTCAAAGAAGCTCCCCTTTATCTCTGGTCGTGTTGCTGTGATAAAACACCCTGACAAAAACAACTTAATGGGGAAAAGATCTTCTTTGGCTCACTGTTTGAGGTCACAGTCCAGCAAGGCAGGAAAATGAGTGTAGGGGGAACTGGAGGCAGCTGCTCATACTGCATCCATCCACAGTCAGGAAGCAGAATGATGAATGACATGCTCATCTCACTTCCTCCTTTTTAAACAGTCCAGGACCCAGCCCAGGGAAACAGAGCCACTCACTTTTAGGATGGTTCTTCCCACCTCAATGAATTCCCCACAGGCATGTCCAGAGGCTAAATAATCCTTCAAAGGTATGCTTAAAGGCTTGTCTTCTAGATGATTCTGGATCCTATCAAGTTGGGAATTAAGATCAACCATCACAGAACCCAATGGAAGAGGTGGGGCTGAGAGAGACCACAAGTACAGACAGTACAAGAAGGAAGGGGAAGCAGAAAGGCACTGGTGGTAGGCAGAGGTGCCATCCTTAGAGACCCAGTCCTCATGGAGTGGGTCCTTACAGGGGGGCCTGGCAGGGAGCTTCACTTAGCTATACTCTTGAGGGCCCATTCTGAACCCCAAAGAATACTATTGTCAAAGAAAGTGCTACATTTAGAAAGAAGATTTGGAAAATCGAGAGTAATTCCGGGTGTTATAGCAATATTTTAATTATATCATAACTGCTTAAAATCATTTCCACATCTCATGCTTTAAAACAAGATTTTGTTCCTTCAAAGTTCATGTGCTGCTGTTCTTCATGGGCCTAGAATCCTGTATCACTGCTAGTTGCCAGACGTAGAATGATGTCATTAGAAAATTAGATTCCTGGTATCTGGGTTGGCATGAGGGTGGAGCAAACAACAATAAATTACTAGAAAATGGAAATCCATTCATGCACTAACCTCACACAGACCACTTCAACTGGCTTCATTTTTTATATTAATCAGAAACATCAGAAATTAATGTGGTTTAAAAATACTTTTTGCTTCGTGGTTGGGCTTCTAAATATAAATCACATAACATGAAGTATCTCTGTTTCCTTCTTATGACATCAAGGCAGAAAAGGATAAGCTTACACTTCAGCTACATTCATAGATATATCCAGTCCCAGCACTTCAGAGTTTATTAGTAAAACCTGTTTCAAGCAATGATGTCATATACCAAAGGTTCAGTGAGTGTGTACGAGGGATGTGTGTGTGTGTGTGTATGTATATGTGTTGGGGGTGGGGGGGGATAACACTTTCTGCCTTAAATTTCTGTAAAATGGTCTGGGGTTTGACCTCAATGGTAGCGCACTTGCCTAGCATGTGGGAGGCTCTGAGCTCCATCTCCAGCACTATACAAAAAACAACTGTAAAAGGCTACAGAACTCAGAATCCAGCAGAGCTAGGGTTCAGCCCTTCTGCATCATCACTGCTTCTAAAACTGGGACATAAAGTAAGTCTGCTTCCTCACTATTCTTCATACATGAAATAGGAACAATCATTTCAGCAAAGAACATAATGTGCACTGTCATGAATCCACCGTTTGGAGCATGTTAAAATGTCAATAAATGAAGGAAAAGCTGCAGTCATGTGCCCATTTATCCAACAAATATTTACTGCCCTCCTACTTTGTGCCCAATACCAAGTACCTTGCTTTTATCATGTATGACCAGCATCAACACAAACAGAGCCTTCTGCAAGGCAGAGCTCAGGGTAGCTCTCAACAGAGTAGCTGTTTATACCAGCTAGATTTACCCCAGTACCTCCTCTGCCCGCTTCACTGCATTCAACAGACCTAGTCTCACAGTTGGAGGGAGATAGTGACAGAGATGCAAAGAAATTTCCTTTTTTGCCTTCTTAACATATTGCTGGAGCTAGCACATGTTCATACACTGACAGATGATATTTGGAACACGATGTAAAACATTTTGCAAACTTTACAGTTTTCATACACTTGTAAGTAGCAATTTCCAAATAAAAGAGAGTTTACAAGGCTTTAAATTTGCAGTGCCTTTAATCAGAAATTGAAAAATTAAGATTGAGTCAGAGGCAACAGCACACACTCCCTTTGACTGTTTAATTACAAACTGCTATGTGACTGATCCTGACTACAAAATCAGGTCAGATTTGGCACAGAAAACATTGAAAGTGAGGGTGCAGAAAGAAGAAAGACACAAGGCTAGTGGTTCAAAGGTAGCTACTAGGGGGCTATTTATCAATTCCTATTTACATCTCTGAAATCACAGAGTTAATTATCCAGATTTAAGTTAAAGGCTCTGCTCTAATTAATGCCATTAGCGGTGTCTGAGTGAAGAAAATAAATGTGAATTCTAGCAGTCTAACGCTCACTTCAGAAAGCTATCTCAGTCAACATATTTAGTGGGATGGCACGGCACTCTCCTGGATGAGATTTCCAAAGAGTGTCCCTATGGAAATGAGCCTCCATACCTATTCTGTTTCCATGAGAGTCTTTTACCAGGCCTCTACCTCCTTCAGGGCAAAGAGTCCCTGCTGGCAAAGGAGGGCATTCTTTTTTTTTTTTTTTTTTTTGGTTTTTCGAGACAGGGTTTCTCTGTGTAGCTTTGCGCCTTTTCCTGGAACTCACTTGGTAGTCCAGGCTGGCCTCGAACTCACAGAGATCCGCCTGGCTCTGCCTCCCGAGTGCTGGGATTAAAGGCGTGCGCCACCACCGCCCGGCTTAAAGGAGGGCATTCTTATCAGTCATCCCTCTGGCTACTTGGATTTGCACTGAATTTCTCTCAACTACTCATAGCTCCAAGTGCAGTCATTATTTTGCTTTACAGAATTTTCTCTGCATCCAGAGTCTCTTGTCTAGAAAATGTCTCCCAGTTGTTCAAGATAAAACCCGAAAGTTGCTATTGAGTGGTTATCTAATTCTGAACAATGCACTTAACTTCTCCACATTTGTTTCTTGCCTGTAAAATGGGCAGAGGTGTTTTCATCCATCCATCCATCCATCCATCCATCCATCCATTGAGAAAGGGTCTCTCTATGTAGCCCTGGCTGTCCTGCAAGCCTCTATGTAGACCAGGCTAGCCTTAAACTCATGCAGAATCGCCTGCCTCTACCTTCCAAGTACTAGGACTAAAGGCGTGCACCATTCTGCCCAGCTTGGGGCACAGGAGTGTTCAGATTTATCTTCTTAGTCACGTCCACCTGTATCCACTACTACCACCTAACAGAGGCTCTCACCATCTTATCTGTCGGGATAGCCTTACTGGCTTCCTCACACTCCTTTGCCTACTTCCACTTGGAAGTCAGAAGGATTTCCTAAAAATGTTATCAGTTTGTGCTTAAAATTCGACTGTGGCTTCTGAAAAAAACCTCTTAAACTAAATTTGGCCTGAGGATACTTCCATACTTTCACTCCTACTTAACAAACTCCAACTTTACTTAGCAAGTAAACTAACTGAAAACCTAACTCAGGTCAGATCCAAAAGAAATTGGGGACAAATGGCTAACTGTGGTGCCTATAAGCACGAAGCACATGCTGCCCTCCAGGCTATCTCAGCATAGTAAGGACCTGTTACAGAGTCTTGCTGGCATCCTGGCTCCTCTCAGCTCTTCTCACCACACCCCTTACCCTAAATTTCTCCAGCTCATGGGCTTCCCTTCCCAAAGCTTATCATTCCTATACAACCCTGCTATTCAGCCATGTGCTCCCTTGCCTCCCCCTACACACACACCTTGCTCCTCCTTTCTTGCTCTCCCCTCTCATGACCCACAGTACACTGGCCATATCTGTCTACTACCTTCTCTTCCTGCTCTAGACTCTTCCAAATGCTCTGGCTATACCTTCCCTCATAGCTACAAAAAAAATCCTTCTCCTCAAGCATACCTGGGAGCAGTCATGTTTACATCACTTAGGAGGATACTTCTGAGACAGATAGGGTGAGTGATAATACAGCAGCCAAGTCGATCCCAGGCAGGCAATGGCTCTGACAATGCTCAAACAAAGCAAACTTGGCAGAGTAAACCAACCACCTCTGTACCTCACCTCTATTTTCTGGCCCCCAAGTTCTACCTGCCCACATTACAGAGCAGAGTTGTGAGACTCTGTGTTCTCAAGGTAGCCTGAGGTAAGAACAGTTCTTTGCTCAAATACTGTTAAGTTTAGTTCATCTAAATTATTTCCTTTAAAAGCTCCATATTGATGAAGCTGGCTTTCTAAGCCTTCAAGATCTGGCTCTGCCTAACTACCAGATTCTTTTGATATGGTGCCCTCTAAAATCCTTGCTCCAGGTTTAAAAATCATCTCTTGTGTCCTTCAAATTACAGGCTTCAAGCATTTGCACATGACGCTCCTTCTACTGGGAAACCCTTCCCACACCTCTTTTCTTGCCTTCTGGTTTCAATTTAAACATTACTTTCTCAGGGAGATCACATGTGATGCACATAACTGTCTCAACAGCTTTCTTTCATTAATGCAACATACTCTCAACCCCTTGCTTAATGGCTATCTTTCATGAAAGCAGAAACAACTTAAATGATGGTGTGTTTTACTGTTGTCTACTGCTATAGCTATGGAATTTTAATAGTTTAACCAATTAGCATATAACTGGTTGAATGAATCAATTAACAAACGAGTATAGAGACCCAAATGATGGTTAGCCAAAGGTAAAGACCAACCTAAGAAGGAGAGGATGGAGAGAATAGTTAAGAGTACAGGAGTGCAGCTGAATAGAAGGGATAACTCTTCATGATCTACAGCATAGCAGGGTAACTATGATTTACAACCATCAGTTGCAGATTTTAGCATCACTAATAGGATTTTCAGTTTTTTCAGTGTTCCTAACATAAAGGTTTGAGATGACAGAAATGCCAATTACTCTGATTATATCAACACACATTATTTCTTGCATGTAAGTAGCATACTGTACCTCAAAATATGTTTTAAATATAAGAAGGAAAACATAATACGTACTTTAGATACAGCCTGGCTCTTTAAAAGTAAAATCTGATTTTTAGATTATCTTATGTGTATGAGTGCTTTGCCTGCATGTATGTATGTGTATCACGGATGCCTGGTGCCTGCAGAGGTCAGAAAAGGGTACTAGATTACCTGGAACTATAGTTATGAATGGTTGTGAGGTAATCTGACAGCTGAGACCTGAGTGAGCCATAGGAATCTAGAATTTATAGTCACCTAGTCACAAGAATAGGTGGTTAGAGACACACACCTTGCAGCTGGCATGTAAAATGGACACATGTTGGGCACTGACTTTGTACCTGGTAACAACTCTGCTGACTTTGGGTGGTTCCTGTGAGACTGCAGCAGACAAGAGGAAGTCTCACCTGTCCTGGATTGTTAGAAAGGAATATTGTATCTTGGCAGTGATATAAAAACTGCTCCATTCTCACGCAGTCTTCCTGTTATAGTCCTGGGATCCTGTCCTACACACCTCAGCTAATAATTCCTGCTCACTCTTAAGCTCCAGCCACTTAGACTTGTGCTTCATGAAAAGGTGGGGGGCTCTAAGCACAAGGTTCTCTTTGTTACCTCCCAAGGAACTTGATCATGCTCTCCTGCTCTGCCCCCATTTTGGCATCTTACTGATCATCCACCTATAACTACAGTTTCCTTTCAGTCTACCTTTTCCCATTTCAAAATTTTTCCATTCCTTTCACTAACAAAAACAACCATCTTCTTCAAAATGACTGTGATGTTTTGAATAAGAATGTCCCCCACCCCCATATATTTGAATGCTTAGACACAAGGGAGTGGCAATATGTGAAAGGACTGGGATAGGAGGTGTGGCCTTGTTGAAGGAAGTATGTCACTGGGGGTGGGCTTTGAGGTTTCAAAAGCCCATGTCAAGCCCAGAGTCTCTCTCTCTCTCTCTGCCTATATATCAGGATATACCTCTCAGCTACTGCTCCAGCACCTGCCTGCATGCCACCTGCTCCCAGCCTTAATGATCAGGGACTAAACCTCTGAAACTGTAAGCGAGCCCCCAATTAAATGCTCTCTATTATAAGAGTTGCCTTGGTCATGGTGTCTCTTCACAGCAATAACACAGTGACTAAGACAGTGACTGATTAGCTGAAAGTACAAAATAAAATTAATAACTAAGCCAAACAAGATGAAAGTGACAAGAACCATTGTTTCTTTTAGAGGCATTTATACTTCAAAAGAAGACAATTTAAAACAAAATTTTAAAGTTCCCAAGAACAGCAAGAAAACAGGCTACAACTTTATAGATTTTAAAATCCTCTAAAGAAGTAAGATGCTTCTATTCCTAACTTTCTTAGTCAATCAGGACTACAAAGAATCATAATTTCCTGTGCTCAATCTTCCTTCCTTCCACACAACTCTACAGTTTTCCTCAACACGGCTCTGCACACCCTTGGTTCCTATGGCTAGACCTCCTTGGATGTTTCAGGGACTGAAAGCTAAGAAAGCCGTCTCTATTGACAAGTTGCTCTTCAGAAGTTAGCTAAGTCCTCTTGGTCTTGTGTTAAGGAACTTGGAAAGCTTAGGAACACCAACAGAACTGACTGATACTAACCTGCTGAATATTTCTTTTCAAACTGTCTTTTAGTTTGGTAAATAGAACATTTATATCTGACTGCTTCAGAACAATGCAGAAAATATGGGCTTTGGGAGAGATAACTGGAATGCATTTATTTCTCAAATTTCTGAAGTTTAATGGGGAAAAGGGATGCACACTGGTAAGAATTTTTTTAAAACTTTCATTTAGTTGATGAGAAGGGAAAGACACTAATTAAAAATAACTCAACAACACAATTGTGTTTGTTGCAAGCAATCCTAATTAAAGTCAATGAGTCTGGGTCTGTTTCTCACACATACATGAAGACATTATAGCAGAAGGAGGATGAGCTGGGAAAGGGGAGTTAAGGAGGGAGAGGGGACAAGAGAAGGTAACTGGATGTGAATATGATCAAAATACATTATTTGCATGTATGAAATTGTCAAAAAAATTAAAAATAAAAGCTATATACAAAAAAAGGACATTAGCAGAGTAATTATTCACTTACAAAAGGCATAGGAAGAAAATAAGGTCTAGTCCAGCTCTATTTATCTATACATATCATTACTAAAATGAGGCCACTTAAAAGTTTGGGCAAGGTGAATGAATAGAACCCAAAGTCAGTGGGTGTTCTGGATAACACAGCTTTAAACATCAATTAAGCCAGGATGACACCACTATCTGGTACCAGCTGGTTCTCCTTACTTCATGTGGAGCTTATACATACCATGGTGGGTGTTATGGGCAGATAGGAGTATGAAAGCATTTGGCATGAAGGAAATTCTTGCCCAGGACACTCAAAGGCTACAGTAGCTTTTAAAACCTGAATCACAGAGTAACTACATTTTCCCCAAAGGGCCTTTCTTTGACCTTCCAGAATAAAGAATCTCCCTTTTATAAAGTTAAAGAAGTCACAGTGGTGAATTTGTGAAAAAAAAAAAAAAAGTATTATCTGTGGTATGTTTCAAGCCCAAGGTTACTTCCTTGGCCTTGGCAAATTACACATCTGTGATGTATTGTCCAGAGTCCTCCAAACCAATCTGGAACACAAATGACAGTCTCCCCTAAATCAAGTAAACATTACAGCCATCCTATTTTGTTAACCAGTTGCTTTCTGAGTCAAGGCAGTAAGGTGATTTTCTCTAAACAGTGAAGCTTTATGAGTTTGTTGGAGTCTGTACTCACTGGCATTTGCCTGGAAGACAAGAGCAGCTGCTTACTTTTTACATAACAGATTCCAGATCCAACTTCTCAGCCTACAGTATTCATAGTCTCATCAGTTTATGGCGACCTTTCAGTATAAATTTGCACAGTTCAAAACTGTTCTCTTTCCACTTACCTCACTGAAAACTTAAGGTTTCTTTCATGACAAAGGGCTTTAGCATTTTCCTTATTAAGCACTGATTATAGTTTTGTGCTTAATGCTATTCAAACAGAGTATATCCTAGTGATATTTTTATTTCTACCATTACTAGTTATAATTAATATTCAGCCGAAAAAAAACTCTTCCTGTAACTTAATATTAATTGCTAGGTCTTAGGGGCTGGGGAGATGCTTAATTGGTAAAGTGCTTGCCATGTAAGCAGGAGGACTGAATTCAGATCCTCAGCACCCACAATAAACAAACAAAACAAGAACAACAACAACAACAACAAAAAAAAACAAACCCTACGTTCAACTGCACGGGTCTACAATGCCAAGTCCTGGAAGGCAGGAACAAGAGACCAGGTGAACACCAAAGTCAGTAACAGATCCTGTCTCAAAAACTGAGAAGCAAAGCAATTGAGGAAAACAAACCCCATTCCCCCCACAAATACACACATTCATGTGCACAAACTGTTGCATCTTATTAGAAATCAACTGATACTTAGACTATCTTAAAGGATGCTATCAAGATGAGAAAAAGGAAGAAGGTGAAAAGAAAACTAGGAAGCCATGAGAAATCAAACAGAAATATGAGACTCACTTCCTAAGTTCTAGAGGGTTGCACTGAGCCTGCACATTAGAGTTGAAATACAACATAGCAGTAAGAGAAAATTCAGCCCACAAAGGGGCTTTGATAGTGACCTCAAAATTACAGTGCAATACACAGTAACACATTTGCTAGAAGGGTCAATGGCCAAGGAGATAGTTATGGTAGAATACAGAATACAAAGCAAACGGAAAGCAGAGCCCAGCTAAGAAGATAACACATGTGCAAGCACTGTAGTGAGTTTTCAGTAATTACGGGAACACCAGCAATAATTGTTTTTATTATTTATCTGAGTTCAACTAGAAATCAAAACCAAAGCTGTATTATGTTTCAACAAGTATTCACTCAATAATTTTACAAAACAGGGTCTTGATGTGTGATATCATTCTGTATGCTGTGAAAATGTGTTGTTCTGATTGGTTGATAAATAAAGCTGTTTGGCCAATGGTGAGGCAGAATAAGGTTAGGCAGGACATTCTAAAGAGAGAGAGAGGAAGGAAGAAGACAGAGCAGGGGAGACGCTGCTAGCCACTACCAGAAGCAAGATGTAAAGGCATCGGTAAGCCATGAGCCAGGGCAAAGTATAGATTTATAAAAAGGGTCAATTTAAGATATGAAAACTAGTTAACAAGAAGACTGCCATGGCCATAGTTTAAAAATAATATTAGCCTGTGTATGTTTATTTGGGTCCAAGAGGCTGCGGGACTGGTGGGTGAGAGATATTTGTCCTGACTGTGGGCCAGGTGGGACACAGGCAAAC
This sequence comes from Peromyscus eremicus, assembly GCF_949786415.1. Taxonomy (NCBI): domain Eukaryota; kingdom Metazoa; phylum Chordata; class Mammalia; order Rodentia; family Cricetidae; genus Peromyscus; species Peromyscus eremicus. The sequence goes on from NC_081419.1 coordinate 69,975,945, forward strand.
TACCAACTACAGGGTCTCTTGTCATTTGATGTTGCACCTGCGAGGCTAATTGGCCCATGAGCTTCAGAGATTCTCCTGTCTCCATCTTTCATCTAAAACCAGGAAGGCTAGGAGTACAAATACAAACTACTGCATCTACATAGGTTCTGAGGATCTAAACTGGGGCCCTTAGAATTGTGCAACAAATGCTTTAACCATTGGGCCATTTCTGCAGCCCTCAACCAGTAACTTTAAAGCAGAGTTTCTTGGCTTAAACCCTACTAACATTTTCGGCCAGCCTGCTTTGACATGAGATGCTGTCTTATACCGGCACTGCAGTGTGCTCAATGGCATCCTTGACCTTGACCTACTACTGGTAAAAAGAATTCTTTCCTCACTTTGAAGCTTCAAGTACATACAGGTTAGTATCCACTACTGACCAACTGATCAGTAACCATTTTACTACTAGACACCTAACCTCCAAAGAGAAAATAAAGACACAGTAAAAGCCAAAGAATGAACAAGACAAGCCATAAATGTGGCAAAAATACAAACCTAAAACGCCAATTTCAAGACCAGCCAGGCCTGTCTTAATTTTATCATAAATATCATCCAATGTAAAGTCAACAGCAATGGTTCTTGTTTCCACTTTGAATTTTTCTTCTGGAAGGAAAAAAAAACAGACAAATGATGAGAAAAAAGGAAAATTAATACATGGCAATTATGATTAAATCACTGGATAACATTATCCTTTCAAACTTTCTCCTCCCCACCCCCAATTTGATATGACATTTAGAGCAGGGTAATTTTGAGCAATCATGAGACTATCTAAGAGATGACAGAAAGTCAACAAAACAATAGTTCAGCAATTAAAGGTCCTAGCATCATCACTAGGCTGCCTGAGTGTGCCTTGTCAATTCTCCTCTTGTAAATCAATAATGGTAATTACTTTTTCAGACTCAGGCACATATAACAAAACATGATTCATATCATAATATTATATATTCTTTAAATATCATTTCCTTTGTGATTTTAATTGCAAATTGATGCCTCTCAATCTCAGGAAGAAGTCTTTATGTTGTAAAGTAGCTTTTTTTAAAGATTTTTTTTTTTTATGTGCATTGGTGTTTTGCTTGCATGTATGTCTGTGTAAGGGCATCAGATCCCTGGAACTGGATTTACAGACACTTGTGAGCTGCCATGTGGGTGCTGGGAATTGAATCCAGGTCCTCTGGGAGAGCAGCCAATACTCTTAACCATTGATCCATCTCTCCAGCTCTGTTGTAAAGTATCTTAAAGTGTGACACATTAAAAGAAAAAGTTCATCTTAGTAAAAAGATTGGTTAACAGTTAAGGCACTACATTTAAAGAGCAACATAAAGTGCACAGTAATACATATATGAAGTGACATAAAAACAACCTCAGTGCTCTCCTTTTCTCAAAGCCATTAAGGTCCCAAGAGCTGCTGACGGAAACAAGAGTGAGACCTAGGGAAACACACATCAAGGGTAGCATACAACATTTACTTCCATCCTCACTAGCCAAACCCTCTGAAGAATGCAGGCTCTGAGGTCACAAAGATGCCAATCTCATTCCCATACTTCTTTATAGAATGGCTATGAGCAAGACAGACATCATCTAGGTGCCTCAGCATCCTCTGTGACAACAAAGTAACCACTGCCCAGCTTAGGCCACTGGGCTCAGAGGATGAGTACAGGAGGCACTTCACAAATGCTAGGACTTCCCTTCCTCTACCACATGCCCTCCCTTCCAACAAAAGGCAAAGAATGCTCTTCTTTGACCTAGAGTAATTCAAAAGAATCCATTTAAAAAGTCCTGCTTCCAAAAATAAACCTTTCTTCAGTGGAAGTCAATGTGAGCTCATCATGCAGTTTTCATGATGAATCCTCATAGGAAATGTCCATTCTTGATCTCAATGGATTTGTGGCTAAAACTAAAGAGCTAGCTTGTGACAGATTAGATTTTTAGTTAGACTCAATAAAAAGTATTGACCCTATATAGAAATCCATGAATAACCTGGAGTGAAGAATTGAACAAGAAATACCTTTCCTGGTGTTAAAGGTAAACACACTGTTCCTGTACAGTCAGTATGATGTGTGTTCATGTACTGGAGAATGAATGGTCACTTATTGCTGGGCCAATTATGTCTTACTAGAAAATGCCTCAAAGAACTCCCCACTCTACTTAACACTGACTTTAAAACAGTCCCAAATTAACATGGAAAAACAAGCCTCTAAACAAAAGACTACAAGATACATTATATTCAATGTAAAATTTTATTCAAGAATAAAATAAGATACCTATAGCTATTTGATTTGAATAGCAATGCATTTTTTCCCATACAAGCACTGAGTACTAAGTAAATATCTCTAGAAACAAAAGCCCCAATACACCATTCAGATTCACCCTGGGTAGCACATAGGATTTGGTGAGGGTGCTTGCATTAGTGTACATCATTGGATACACATGATGCTAAAATCAAGTTGATGGACTTTTGAAAAGAAGGTTCTGGAGTGAAGAACTTCATGAAGCTTTCTTTGCATTCACACTGGAACAGACAACATGGTTCCTGATGCAAGTTTTTCAAGATAATTAAAAACTATCTTATTTCTGGATGACCTCAAATCATGTTCTAGTCCACAAAGTACTACTTCGTTTTCCTTTTAGCTTTTCTCCACTGCCTCTACTATAGGCCTCCTCCTCCTCTTCCTCCCAAATCTCTACATATCTCCACTTCAGTTGCAGTTAGAGCTGAAAGTCCTTGGTAAGTACCTGCTACTTCTCTCACATCTCCAGCTGTTCTTCCTACCACTTCCCGGTTCTAGGCAAGGGCTACTCATAGTTCCTTGAACACAATGTGTTCTGAATACATGCAGGGCCTTTGTAACTCCTTTTCCTTCTGTCTGGAATGTTCTTCCAAATTCCTTATCTCTATTGTGTCCTTGAGCAACTATTCCCTTCTCAGAGAAGCCTGGCTTGCCCAGCTTTTGAAACATTCAGCCACCCTCCCTTAGCACCATGACACCCTTGCTTTTAGTAAGTATGCAGTTGCTTGTCTATCTGCCCCCAGTAGAACTGAGTTTCTAACAGACAAGGACTAGGCTCTGTTCTGAGACATGTGATCAACAACTTCCCCATTGTGTTCTCATCTCCTTAGGTTCACTCCCCTTGATTCAATGAGGGCCATTCCAAGTATTACATGCTGATGACAACATCCAGTGGAAGTAGATGGACATTTCTGTGGTAAATCCCTTTCACCAACAGGAATATCTTCCCCGAGGAATCCTGGAGACATCTATTCCATTTCCTTTCTGAGGATCCTGTTCTTGACCAGGCCCAGGCCCAGGCCTTGAGGGTCCCATGAATGGGGACCACATCCACCAAGCGGTGGGAAGGGAAAATAGCAGTGCACATCAGACAGGGACAAACACTCCTCTCTGTGCCTAAGCACTCAGATGGGAAGAAAGTGTACATGTCCCAAAAGGCTGATATGGGGAGTGTCTAGCATTTGTTTTATTTATTTTTTAAGACTTATAATTGCATAATTTCCCCCTTTTTTTTTCTTCCGTCCAAACCTTCCTACAGACCCCTTTTTGCTCTCTTTCAAATTCATGGCCTCTTTTTTCACTGATGATTGTTAAGTGCATATATTCTTAAATACAACCTGTTCAGTCTGTATAATTTATTATATGTATATTTTCAATGCTGGCCATTTGGTTTAGATGACCATTTGGTGTACTCTTCCCTGGAGAAGACTATTTCTCCCACTCTCGGAACTTCTTAGTTTACTGCAGTTCTTGGTGAAGGGTTGAGCCTTTGTGAGAGTTCCCCCATCCACTTGGGCATGTCTACTGCTGTTGTCCTTGTTCAGCTCCTGCTTAGGTAGACTTAGGTTGTGAGACTTGATGAGTAGCTCCTGACATTATTAGTAGACACAATGACACAGCAAATTCCCTGTCCTCTGATTCTTACAGTCTTTTCACCTCCCCTTCCCGTGTTCCGAACTTAGGTGCAGGGGGTTGGTTTGTTTTTGTTTTTGTTTTTGTAGATATATTCACTGGGAGGAAGTGCTTAGCTCTTTAAGAAACTAGGGAATAATTCCAGGCTCGGCACATCATTCCCCTTCTCCTAACTTTGCTTCTGATCCCACCAACAAGACAGACTAATTGGCAAGAATTATCTAACTTTAAACAGCACAAGGGTGGAGTAAACACCATGAACAGAAACATCTACCACTGTAAACCTACAAAATATAAGTAACCCTTAATGCCACCTTTATGTCACTACCTCCCCATCCTGTTTTTCCACATCCAGTTCCAGCAGCAGCCATCTGCTGGAGAAGAACAAGAACTACATCAAAGCCCCAGCAGGACTGATTTGTGGCCACTCTGATCCTTGTCCCTTGGGTCTCACCCTACAGAGACCCAAGTAATGACAGAGCTTCTGTCAAATCTCTTACAGTAGGAGCTATCATAGAATAAAATCAATAGAAACAGGTGAGTAGAATAAACACACAACAGAATTTGGAGACTGCTGTGGACTTGAGAAGAGCATGTCAGTTGCTTCAACAAGGAAATTCTTGTCCCAACCAGCGCAGCAGTTCAGTCAGCAGGCAGTCCCTCTGGGATTGCCTGGCCCAAGATCATATACCCTTCTGATGGGTCCACATCCAAGGAATGATCATGGCTGCAGTATAAAGCCACTGAATATAAAGCTGTACTTTCCAGGCAATTCCCTAATTAGAGCTAGGAAATAGATGAGAATCATACTAGTCTCCTGTTATTCTTCTGTCCTTTCATAATAGCCTGCTTCAAGCTTCAAGACAGGTTTTAATATCTGCAGTTGGACAAATCTCCTTGGTTGTTCTTCTCTTCCAAAAATTTCTTGCTTATCCTCATCTGTTTAGTCTTAGCTTTTATTGAGTTTGCATTAAGCAATAATAATAATAATAATAATAATAATAATAATAATAATAATAAATGGCTCAAGGAGAAATATTGTGGTTTTAGACACTTAAGAGAAAGAATTTAACCACTGGGAAGGCTAGGAGATGGCTCAAAGGGTACTATGATGCTATGGCTATCCCATGACCTCTAGGTAAGGGTACTCTGATGTAGCAGCTGTAGGGAAAAGGGGCTGGCTAGAGAAACCCACCCTGACCCTGGAGCCCAGAATTAGGGAAGGATGGCTCAGATAAGGCCAGTGAGAGAAACACAGTTTAGCTCAGATCAGAGCCATCTCTGCCCTTGTCCAACTGACTTGTGAAATCAACCAATCACAGAGCAGGACAGCAGAATCCTGGCCCTAGGGCCCAGGACCAGGGAAAGAAACACAGCCTGTGTTTGGGACCTGGGCCAGAGAAATGAACCAAGGAAACATGCCCTGACTCTGAAACCAGTACCAAAGAAACACTCTTGGCCCCTAGAATCAGAGTCAGTGAAAGAAATGTGCCCTGGCCTTAGAGGTAGTGTCAAAAAGCTAAGTAAGGCCAGTGAGAGAAACACAGTTTAGCTCAGATCAGAGCCATCTCTGCCCCTATCCAACTGACTTGTGAAATTAACCAATCAGAGCAGGACAGTAGAATCCTAGCCCTAGGGCCCAGGACCAGGGAAAGAAACACAGCCTGTGTTTGGGACCTGAGCCAGAGAAATGAACACTTTATCCCCAAACCCAGAACCCAGGAAATATTCCCTGACTCTGAAACTAGTACCAAAATAACACTCTTAGCCCCTAGAATCAGAGTCAGTGAAAGAAATGTGCCCTGGCCTTAGCGGTAGTGTCAAAAAGCCAAGAAAGGCCAGTGAAAGAAACACAGTTTGGCCCTGAAATCAGGGCCATCTCTGCCCCTTGCTTACAAAACTAGCCAATCCCTGGGCAGAAAATAAACTAACCAATCACAGTTGACTCCGTCCCCTAGACATCCTATATAAACCACCGTGCCCGGTCAGTTGTGAGCTGTTCTTTCCACCCTGGTAGAGGCAGCTACACTCCTGGACTCTTCCTTCCCAAATAAACCTCTTTCTCAAAAGAGTATTGAGTGAAGACCTGCATTGGGAGCTGAACAGAAGAACCTTGCTAAGACGTCCCATAGTGGACTGAGAGAGAAAGAGCTGGTAACACTGAGCCAGAGATTGTGGCTCTCCAGGAGAGGAGCAGGATTGCTGTGTCCTGTGGGGAGACCATCCCCCAGCACACCAGGTATATCCTGACTTTCTTGAAGAGTCAGGATACCCTTCCTTGCTGAAGCAGTTCCAGGCCTGACTTTCCCGAGATGTCAGAAAACCTTCCTTTCCAAGGTTGGGCTGTTTCTTTGCAGTCCCAGCCATCAGAGCTGTGCTAAACAGCTCCAGGTGTCCGGGACACTTTCAGGGCAGAGCTCTTGTTCTAAGTAGCTCGAGGTGTCCAGGATACCTCACCCTCTAGGGCTTAACTGTCTCCTTGCAGTTTCAGCCATCAATTTACTTACATTTTGGTGCCGAAACCCAGGACACCAAACCCAGAGTTTTTGCAGTTTACTTACAGCAGCCATCCCATGACCTGTAAGTTTAGGTACTCTGATGCTATAGCCAGGTTGTTGTTTCAGTGTTTCCTGAATGAGTCTGAGATAAGTCTAGAACTGAATCCACCATACTCTGAAGATGTTGCTGAAACAGCTTTTATATAAAAACCAATACACGGTTCAAGCGCATAAAGGTCATGAACTCTGAGAAAAATCTAATGTTTAACATTATTCTAGTCTATGCATTGTTACTTTCATTTTGTTCAACAAACTGATAAATTCTGAACTTGAATCTCCTTTGTCTAATAACTTTATACACTTTTGGAAGATTTTTTGCAAATCTCTCCCCCAAGTAGCTGGAGATATTAAGTATGAAAATACTAGAGAATATGTCTAATTTACATAAACTTGTGTATTTGTAAGTTTTCTATCAATAAAACTGAAAGAACATATTTCTTTTCCATGGTCTCTAACTCTGCTTCAATACATCTGTGTTCCCTAGTACGTCAGATTCCATCCATGTGGTGACTGTTCTTGGTTGTCAACTTGACTACATCTGGAATTAACTAAAACCCAAATAACTGGGCACACCTCTGAGGAATTTTTCTTGTAATTAAGTCACTTGAAGTGGGAAGACTCACTTCTAATCTGGATCTCTGAGGTGGGAAGATCCACCTCTAATCCACCTTTAATCTGGACCACACCTTCTGCAGGCAGCTTATATAAAGGATAGGGAAGAAGAAGAAAGCTTTCTCTGTCTCTGCCTGTCTACTCTTGCTCTCACTAGCAAATCCACTCCTTCACTGGCATTAAAGCCTACTTCTTCAGTATTCTGGCATATACTAAAGACCAGTCAAGACATCTAGCTTTGAGGACTGAACAATGACTGGATTCTTGGTCCGGCCATTGTTGGGCTAGCTGGACCAGTCTGTAAACCATTCTAATAAATTTCCTTTATATACAGATTTGTTCTATAGGCTCTGTTCCTCTAGAGAGCCCTGACTAATAATCCATTATGAAATTCTTGTTACTTTACCCCATCTTTTCTGTATTATAGCACCATCTAAAACTCAAGTCATACAATGTGTGGACACATTTTTTTTAATGATTCCTATTTCCTTCAAGGAAAAGATTCTTCCTCTTAGGTATATTCCTGGAGACCTATATAACCTCATTAGGCACACACCATGTATATTTAGCATGGAGTCTCCACTTCCTAACAGGGATAATTTTTATCCTTTGTTTTCTCAGCACCTAGTGAGGTACTTGGCAAGCAGTAGACATCTCTCTGCTATGGAAGCTGAAAGACTATGGAGGCAAGCATAGCTGGTTCAAGAAGCCATCTTCTCGATAACTCTTAAACATCCCCTATAGAAGTCAAACTATGTGCTTACAGAACTATTCTAGAGGATAAACTTTAGACAACTCAGTTCTTTCCCTCCTAATACAACCATAAATTTAAACACACTCGAATCCTAAGATCCCTTAGAAACCAGCCAAGCCTTAACTCACGGGCTAGAATGAGAAGGTTGAGGCTATTTGTCATGGGTTAGTCTCCCTACCTGAGTCCTGTAATGAGTGAGAGGATCTTAGGCAAACAGTGCCACAGTTAGTGATCACCAATTTTAGGTCTAAACTTACGAAGTTTCGTTTAAGTACAAACATATCTTGTGTGTTTAAAAGAAACTTCATTTTCACACAAAATTACACATTTTATATATTTAGAGATGTGAAAAAATACAAATCTTCTGTACTATTTCTATTTTTTAAGGGGAAAAGACAAAGACTAAAAAGTTCCCTAACCAAATCCTTAGGACTGTCTCCTTTACTTTCAGATCTGATCACATTCTCCAACCTCACCCATCTCCTAGGGTGAGAAATCTCCACATCTCCCCACAGAGAAGATCTGCCTTTTGGCTCTGGAGGAAAGGTGATTGCACCTAGTAGAGAATGACAGCTCTGACTCCATGCCAGAAGGTTCCTTTAGTTATAATTATCAAAGATATTATACAAATAATGGTCTGTTCGTTGCCCTTGAAAAAATATTCATAATACTTTAAATCTCTTGTGAAGAGACCCACTTTCAGTCAAACCAAAAAAATTAATCACAGCTCATTAGGATTCCATCCCCAAACAAGCACTTCTTTATTTGAAGCCAAGGTTACAATATTTTATTCGTTCCAGTGCCTATAACTAGAAGGAGCACTAGCAATAAAGACTTCACACACAGGCCTGCTCCACCCACATGGCAGCGATATCTTCATTCTTTGAAAGCTGAACTCAACACTTGCTCAGGCTTCTCTTGAAGAAATCTTTTTGAAAAGATGCTATTTTCTCCACCTAAAAAAAACCTATTTGCCAATGGAAGCACCTGAATTATTTGTTTGTTTAGAGGGGAGGGGAAAAACAGAAAAAGAAAATTCCACTACTGTGCTTCGGGTCACAAGATGATATTGCCAGGAGCACAGAAACAGAGTTCATTGGGGAGGGATGGATAAGATGCAAGCAGAAGGCCAGGGCCTGAGTGCTAGCTCCAGTGGTGGTAGACAGAGGGCCGCTCACTCAAATCTTTCAGCTTTCACTCCATCTCTTGGCCTGTGAAGCATAGGCGATGCTATCTATCTTGCATAGTTCCTGTAAAGATGTCCTGTGACATGAACTATGAACCAATGGCTGAGGGGTCACCAACTGGATCAGGCCCTCTGAATGGGTGAGACAGTTGATTGGCTTGATCTGTTTGGGAGGCATCCAGGCAGTGGGACCGGGTCCTGTGCTCATTGCATGAGTTGGCTGTTTGAAACCTGGAGCCTATGCAGGATCGCTTGGCTCGGCCTGGGAGGAGGGGACTGGACCTACCTGGACTGAGTCTACCAGGTTGATCTCAGTCCGCGGGGGAGGCTTTGCCCTGGAGGAGGTGGGAATGGGGGGTGGGCTGGGGGGAGGGGGAGGGGGGCCGGAGGGGGGAGAACAAGGGAATCCGTGGCTGATATGTAGAACTGAATTGTATTGCAAAATTAAAAAAAAAAAAAAGATGTCCTGTGATAGCATGTTAAATGTGCCTAATGAAACTCTTAAGGTCAAGTGTATTCTTATGTCTACATAATACGGTACCAGTGTCTACAAAGATGGTGGTCTGATGCATGGCTGTTTCTTCCTTACTAACATGGGCTGCAGTAAGTATTATTTATGCTGTTAATTCTGCAACAGCCCCCGCCCCCCCTCACACCAATGCTGGCCATGAACATCCCAACTCTACTTTTAAAATTGATTTATTTATTATGTTATCATCCATGGGATCCATGTCATAGTATTCTTTTTTTTTTTAGCTTTCCCTTCAATGCCCAGCTAGTTCTTTGAATTAGGTTGCTTTAAATTAGACTTTTGAATCACTATACTTAACTATTCAAAGATGTACATTAAATTTCACTCTTGATCTTTGGAATCATAACAACAACTGATAGCAAGTTTGCTTTCTTAATGCTTGACTTAGTCACTGTTCTACTGCTATGAAGATACCATAACCAAAACAACATTTACAAAAGAAAGCATTTAACTTTTTTATATATTTATATATTTTAAATTTTTTATCAGTGGATTCTGCTGGAGTATCTGATGTAGATAAGCACTGGAGGGCTCCCATTGCAAATCACCCTCTGGAGCGATAGAAAGATCTTTCTACTAGCACGTGGAGGAGACCCGATCTAGTGCTGGTGTGGCCCTGGGGTTCTGTTTATGTCTTTCCTCAGGACAATGAGGTTCCTCTTTGGATTCCTGAGCACTGAACACGCCCTGTGGCTGCTGCTGAAGCCCAACATGACAGAGACCCAATGGGTCTTCATGAAAAAATCTACCCTTCTGATGCCAATGGAGATTGAGAGCCCAATATTGCCAGCTTTGGCAAGCATTAATGTAAGCCTAGGAACTGTAGCCATGAGATTGGATTCTCCAGAAGAGCTGCCAGCTAAAGTCGTGCTGGGATCAAGAAAAATGGGCCTTGGCGGTTCGTGTTACTGGAGTTGTATCCATGCCAGTGGATGTCCACACACTCCAGAAGAGAATTTGACATTGCTGCTGCCGCTGTTGCTGTTATAGCAATGGCGGCCACCGCTGCTACTGTGCCTGGGATTACCATTTCATAATTGCTTACTACAGCTAGCACAGTGGAGACCTTGGCAACAAAAGTAGCTACCACAGTTAGTTAATCTTCCATTCTATTAGGCATGATAAATTTAATTCGGCAGTTATATACATCTCGATTGGCTTTGAAAATTATAAATTTATAAACTCAAGTTTCAGTTGCTTTTGGGATACTATCTTACAAGGACTCCAACGTACAGTATGGCTTGTTAAGGAAGGGAATGGCTTAGTTGCCTTTAGCCTACTGGCTATGGGTGAGATAGGACCTCTGTTGGTCTTTTCTGTGTCGAACACACAGATTGCAAGTCCAGTACCACTTTGAGATCTTTGGCAGCAGTTAACTCTGCAGCTCACACACGATTAAGCCTGTATGATAATGAGTATTCAGAGATGGGTAACACCTGGGGGGCACTCACCAACCTAAGACAAAGCACCTGTGGGGCCTGGGCAGGCGTCTCCATGACGGGTAAGGTAACCTGCTGACGTCCCACGTAACCCAAGTCAGAAGCTCATAATTTAATAAAAGGGGGACCTGTAAGTCCCTGGCCCCCGTTTTGGGTAACCCAAGTCAGAAGCTCATAATTTAATAAAAGGGGGACCTGTAAGTCCCTGGCCCCCGTTTTGGGTAACTGTTGTCTTGCTTGTGGATCTTGACCTTGATATCCTCCTATGCTAATTCCCTGCCAGGTTCCACCCTCCTGAATGCTCAAGGGAAGTTCCTTGTCTGTGTATCCTGAATAATGGGCGTTAACAGCTTAAATGCAAGATTGTAAAACATCAGTAGCAAACTTCTGCACCCTGAGGTTCTACCATTGTGCTGTAAGCCTGTATTTAAGACCTCCTCCCTCCTTCAATAAATGACATTCGGCATTTAAAATTTATATATATATATATATATATATATATATATATATATATAAAATTGAATGAATACTGCGAATGCAATCAATGAATACCACAAATGTGATTAATATCATGAGTGTAATTAATGAATATCATGAGTGTAATTTAAAAAATAAAAATTAAAAAAAAAGAAAGCATTTAACTGGGGTTTGTATATAGTTTCAGAAGTTTTGTCCATTATCATCAAAGCAGGAACACGGTGGCAAACAGGTGTGATACTGAAGAAGTAGCTGAAAGCTACATCTGTACCCACAAGTCGGGGGGGGGGGGAGAGAAAGAAAGAGAGAGAGACAGACAGACAGACAGACAATCTGGACCTGGCTCAGGCTTTTAAAACCTCAAAGTCCACTGCCAGTGACATACCTCCAACACCTCCTAATCCTTTCAAACAGTTCTACTCCCTGATGACTAAGCATTCAAACATATGAGCTCTTATTCAAACCACCATAGTGCTTGTAAGTGCCATGACTGCCTTGTCATCAACAGTGTCTCAGATTTGATAAAAGAAGCCCAAGACATTGTTGACACCCACAAGACAGCATTAAGGAGAACAGATCCCAAACAAAAGATTCTGGACATCTCAGAGCTTGTAACTGGCCTTCCATCACTAGTAAAGGAAGCATGACCTGAAATGAATGCAGGCTAACACTCACTTCTCCAAGAGGCATTGGCAGCCAGCAGAGCACCTGCTCTGAAAGTGCAGCATGAGGCAGGAGTTTGTGCCTGGGTTTGCTGCTGCTGTTTGTTTTTCCTCTTCATCACTCAGTGTTCAACAGTACCTGGTGTACGTAACATGAGTTCTGATTGAATCAATTCAAGAAATACACTGAGTATCACCCACATGCCAGGCTTCACCCTAAGGACAACAGCTAATACCCTCAATTGGTGAAAGGGATGTATGCTGTTCTAATAAATGTGAACAGATTATCAAAGAGAAAGCAACTCGCTCATGCTGAGTACAATTTTTAAATAGGACATGATATTTGCATGGTGTTTTTAAAAAGGAAAAACTGGAACTAACCACCCAGAAAAGTAGAAAAAGACAGAAACTGGAGAGAAAAAAAATGCATGTTATAAGAACCCCTGTGGATGCCATGTGTGGTGTGTGGTGATATACTGTGTATCCTAAATAAATTTTGCCTGAAGATCAGAGAACAGAACAAGCCACTAGATTAAACATAGAGTTCAGACAGTGGTGGCACACACCTTTAATCCTAGCACTCAGGAGGCAGAGATCTGTCTGGATCTCTGTGAGTTCAAAGCCACCCTGGACTATATGAGATTAACTCAGTCTAGGAGAGAAAACAGAGCCAGGCAGTGGTGGCACACACCATTAAGCCCAGTACTGGAAAGCACACATGCCTGTAATCCCAGGAAGTGATGGCTGGGTGGAAAAAGCTATATAAGGCATGAGGAGGCAGGAACATAGGGGTGAGAACATGGCTTTTCAGCAACCATGTTCTTACCTCTATGAAATCCTCAGCCTCAAGAAAGTGAGTTTCTGTTTCCTCATGCCTTATATACCTTTCTGTGTAGTTGGAAATTTTCCTGTGTCCTAGCCAGCCAGTGGTCGGGACAAATCTCTCCCACTCATGTCCCCCAAGTAAACACACAGAGACTTATATTAATTGTAACTGCTCGGCCATTAGCTCAGGCTTATTACTGACTAGCTCTTACACTTAAAGTAACCCATAATTCTTATTTATGTTTAGCCACATGGCTTAGTACCTTTTCTCAGTTCTGCCTTCACATCTTGTTTCCTCTGTGTCTGGCTGGCAACTCCTCACTCAGCCCTTCCTCTTCCCAGAATTCTCTTTGTCTGTTTGCTCCACCTATACTTCCTGCCTGGCTACTGGATTATGGATATTTGTCTTTGTTTAGAGATTTGTCCTAACCTCCGGCCAGCTGGGACACAGGAAAACTTCCAACTACATTTCTATGTCCTGCCATATTATTTCCTGGGATTAAAGGCATGTGTCCTTCCCAAGCAAAGACATGAGATCTCAAGTGCTGGGATTAAAGGTGTGTGCCACCATGCCTAGCTCTATTCCCAGTGTAGCCTTGAACTCACAGAGATCCAGAGGAAGCTCTGCCTCCTGAATGATAGGATTAAAGGCATGTGCCACCAGTGCCTGACCTCTAGGTCCAATTTAGTAGCTGGCTTTGTCCTCTGATCCCCAGGAAAGCTTTATTGGGGTACAAAATATAACACCACATTTCCCCTTTTTTGTCTAAAATAATAAAAAGTTACAACTAATATAAGAAAAACTATACACAATAAGTACAATAACTATATACAATACACATAGGCAATAAAGACATCAACAAGGTCTAGTCCATTTGCATTTGACAAATTCAGCAAAAATACTCCATTATCTATCCTATTTTTGTGAATTCAAAGGATTGTATCTAATTCACCTTCTATCCTAATTTGCATTACCTACAAAAACTATCTTTTGATGTCTTTCAAACGTATACACTTTACACCTCTTTAGTATGTTTCTTTTCTGAATTTGTTAGCAAGGAAAACTATAACTATCTAAACTTCAACTCCCTCAGAGCCTCGAGAAGGAAATAATATTACTTAAGTAAGCAGGAAGTGCAAACAAGCGACTTCCAAAAAATGTAAGAAATGACAGTACAGCCGGCCTCCTGGACAGTCACTCAAGATTTCTCTGCAACATTGGGGCATCCATCTTCGGCCTACAGGCCTAGCATATCTGACAGACTCATCTGTGAAGCAGGACTTTCTAAAGGGCCTTCCTACCTTGTCTTGGCATGGATCAGCAGTCCTTTCTTTTGTGTCCTGCTTGTCCATTTTGAACAGCATACTGTCAGCAGGCAAGTAAAGGGCACTTTCTTGTCCAGTGGCTGACTTTTTTTTTTTTTAATTTACAAACTGCATGGACTATGGCAGGCCTCTTGCTAGCTAGCTCTTATATCTTAAATTAATCCATTTCTATGTATCTATGTTTTGCCATGTGTACCAGTCTGCTGGCATGTTGCTCCTTGGGCGGCAGGCTGGTGTCTCTCTAGACTCTGCCTTCCTATTTCCTGTCTCTCTCCTTGGATTTCCCACCTGCCTCTAAGCAGCCTTGCTATAAGCCAAAACAGCTTATTTATTAACCAACAGGAACAACATATATTCACAGTGTACAGAAAGACATCCCACAGCAAGTGACAGTAGACCATTAAACAATATGTCTGTTTTGTTTTAGAAGAATGAGCTTTTCTTCTCTTTGTTGGTCTCAAAAATGAAGTGAGATATGAGCCACGTAGGATAACTGAATTAAAAATCAAGTTAGAAGGCAATAAAAGTATTTATTTTTGTAACCTACCATAACATTCCTCTCCTCTTCTTTAAAGCGTAAGGACAGATAAATGTAGAAGGTAGATATGAATATGAATAGCACCATTCTTCCAAAACTGTGTGAGTTAATATGTTTCTGAAAGTATTCTGTCTTTTAGTACTACTTTGTAAAAGGACCCATAACTATGTTAAAATAACATAGTTAATTTTTTTTACATTTATTAACTATGTGTGTGGCCTAAGAAAAGCGCAATTTGTACAAGTCAGTTCTCTCCTACTATATGACTTTTGGAGATTGAACTGAGGTCATGATGTTATGAGGCAAGTACTTTTACCTGCAGAGCCATTTCGCCGACCCCTTAAACATTTTGCCAAGAGTTGAACCATCTTTCTGTTCAACACAGAACATAACCAATACCCATCCTCATTTACACTATTAAGAGCATAGCTTTCATACAATAAAACAAAATGAAAGCAAGGTAGTTGATGTCTCATTCTTCAGTACCAGGAATAAGAACTCGGTACACATCATTCTGACCACAGGATGCCCTAAAAGATACACAGTACCATGTAAAACGTGTAGGGCTAAAGTTAACATTCTACCATCAGAACAGTAATTATTACAGCAATCAGCAATCAATTATTACCTCAAATTAACTATGTGCCAAGAACATTATGTCATTCATTCTGTACAAGACTTACTGGCATATTGCTAAAGTTTGCAAATGATTATTCTCATAAATACCTATTTTCAATGTTTGAAAAACCATTATTTATGCATTTTTAAAGATAATCTCAGATTAAAGTACTGTACAGTGACTCCCCATTCCTCAGTCATTTTAAACTGCTGCCATGATGCTCAGCATCCAGAACTACTTCAATGTGATGACCCTCAAAATCCATAGCTAATGAAAGTCAAAATACCAGGGCACTCTCTGTTGTCTTCACTGTGTTAACAAAGAGCAATGGTGGCTGAGGCAAATCAAAGCAATGGAACTCAATGTACTGGAGGTCCCTGCATCCCTCATGTATTTGTAGCAAAAAGACAAAAGCCAATTTCTCTTAATGTTCCCTGATCAAGCACTAAAATTATTAGTTTTACTGCATGACTATCCTTTGTATACATATTTGCACATTTCTATATGATGAAATGGGATGTATACATTCTTTCTGTATATCTAATACAATGGCTACATGGAAGTAAAAGATTTGAGTCGCTACCCATGTGCTGAATTGACTCCCTTTTCATGTAATACCATTTAACTAATAAGAATACATAGCGCCTTTAATCCCAGCACTTGGGAGGCAGATCTCTGTGAGTTCAAGGCCAGCTTGGGCTACAGACTGAGTTCCAGGAAAGGCGCCAAAGCTACACAGAGAAACCCTGTCTTGGAAAAAAAAGAAAAGAAAAGAAAAAAAAGAACAAATAGCAAAATTGTATTTACTCAGATTTGGCAGATACTATATCAAAAATGAATGAACAAAGCTTCCACTTCAAGAAAAGCAAGCAACACTATGTGTTGTCCATGATAAAATTTTAGCATTTTAAATAAAAATCAGTTTTGAAAGATTTACATCTACCACCACAAGTCTGAAAAAAAAAAAGATTTTTCTGATGAGAAAGGGTTTGATGTTAACATTTGTGATTAGTCCATAATGTACTAATACTAGAAAAATCTATAAAACTCACAAATCAACATTTCCCAAAGCCTAAAGGGATAAAAGTCATGGGAGATAAAATACCTATTCCAGGTATAAGTAGACAATGAGTGTTAATGTGACCAACTATGAAGATTCCATTACTATTATTTCTAACTCCATAATGGAAAAAACTCCACCTTATTCGTATATATGAATGGACACATGCGTGTCACTGAATGCTTGCAGAAGTCAAAGAACAAGTGTGGGAGTTCTCTCTTTCCACTATATGGGGCCTGGGATTCAACTCAGGTCATCAGGCTTTGTATGCGTTAGCCATCTAGCTAGGCCCTAGTTATACATACTTTTGATATATCAAAATACCCATAATTACTTGAAGAGGCTATTAAAATTTTTGCTACCTATCTATTTAAAGCTAAGGTTTTTTTCTTACACTTCAGCCAAAATAACAAACTGTAGGAGTGGATAAGCAAATACAACCATCTTTTTATTAAGCAAGACACTATAGAGACTAAAAAAAATGTATACTAATGCCATTCTATTCACTCAATTTTATTTCAAAAGTTATTGCCAAAAAAAAGTTTTCCATTAACATGTAACAGATTTGCTGCTATTAGTTTGAAATAAATGTTTTTTAAACCTCCCATCTGACTAAATAAGGCAATAACCATTAATAGTTGCACTGCAAAAACACAAGCTTTTGATCCTCAATAAATTTTTAGAAGTTACAGTAAACGGATCCAAAGACTATAGCATTTGGTAATGCTTGCTTAGTATGTACTTGCTGAAGACAGTCCCCTAATAAAACCAACCAGATCAAGAAATGAAACCTGATGCAGTACTGTATTCTAATCTCCAAAGTCTATTCAATATTGACCAACTTCTCCAACAACTGTCTTCATAGCAGAAGCATTGAGATTAGTACACCTTGTGTGGACCGCCACCACTGTCAGCCTCATCCAACCTGGAATAATGTTTCCATTGTTTCTGATCTTTACACTCTGACCCTCTAGAAAGTACAGGCCAAGTGCCGTCAGTGCCTTCAATTTGGGCATTCATTTCCTTGTTCGATTCAGGCCCTGTACCTTTGGCAGGAACTGTGCTTCTCACTGCATTCCATCAGGTATCATGAGATTCTGACTTGTCCCATGACTCTACCTTCTCAAGGTGGTGTTTGCCAGGTTCTTCCCACTGCAAACTTGCTACTTTTCTCTTTTTAATTCACAAGAATTTTGACATTTTGTGGGATTTGCCAACATATGAAATCCCATTCTGCCTCAAAATTTCAGCTCATTATTTGTCTGAACACGTCCAAGAATGGAGTCATGTGAGGGGAATTTTTAGTGCTTGTGAGAAAATTCCAAGAAAACAAGACAAGAGTCTTGTGACCTCAGTTTCTTCAAAAAACAAGTTGTTCTTAGAACGTGCTTTCCTGTCCCTTCCAGGTGTAGCAGATAGGAGTTTGCTTTAGGTCATTCATTACAACTGACTAGTGTTCTTTGTTTATCTGCCTCTAGAGAAAATATGCTTGCTGCACAGGGTTTGTCCCCATGTGCAGCTCGCCCTTGTGACTATATGTTTTACTCACGACTCCTCTTAACCCTCAGATTACAAATTATCTGATGCTCTGAATAAGTTGGCTATGCATGCAACTTTAGTCCACCTCATTTTTAGGCTCATTTCTCCCAGGTTCCACTGTCTTTAGAGTGGTAAAAAATTATTAGTACATGGGTTGATGATTTCACTTGTTTATTTAATGGATTATAATTTTTTCCTATCATTTCCATTTTTATGCTCAATTTGTCCAGACATGGCTAATGGGATCTTCTTTAAGCCTTGTCTTTTTGATACAACCTCCTCATTCTTTGGTTTTTCTGTCATAATGAGATATTCTGGGTTCTTCTTGTCCTGGCTTAGAAGTGGTGATCTCTGTATCAGAAGTCCTGGTTCCTTAACTGGGAAACAATGTTGGGGAAACAGCATCTAGAGCTCAAGGTGCAAAGGTTGAGTCTGCTCATTGTGGTTAGGGTGTTACCGAAGGATCATAAGATTTAGTTTTCATCTTTTGCCATGGCACAGGATACATTGGGTGTCTATCCAGTCATTAGTTGTGGGCTGAGACATTAGTTGGGATCCTCAAGAGTAACCAAATATATGATAAATAGACTGGGGGTTTCCCTTAGCTTGAGAATATCATCTTAAATAATAAACTCAAAATTTATTTATGATATATGGTGAAAATAGGCTAGTAAAACACTATACTTTAAACCCCAGCTTAGCAAGAAATAGTTTTATTTATGTGGCTAAAAGTCTAAATAAATGCTTGCATTTTGGCTACACAGTTCACTTCTCACACTCATGACCATGTAAAAGATGGGCATATATAGTAAAATACATTTTTGAGAACACTTAAGACTGAACTTATTAGAAATAAAAAGATAAAATGTAAATTACTTTTTTGGTGGTTTTAAAAAGTCGAAGGCTGAGCTAATTAACCAAATGCAGACATAAGCAATGAATACAACAAAAACATAAGATCTAAATTTATCCCTTGCAAAGTGCTATATAATCTCAGGCTCAACTGCGGATTTCAGGTAATAATGGCATGTCAGCACAAGATCAGCAGTTAGTACATTACTCTGGTCCACACCTAGACTGGGGGATAGCATCAGGCATGTGGATCTAGATTAGGAAGGGAGTACCAGGCACTTGGATCTAGACTGGAGGTGGGAGGCCACACCAGGAACGTGGAAGCGCTCCATACCTTTGATTCAATTTTGCTGTGAATTCAAATTATTCTAAAAAAAAATAATGCCTATTTTAAAAATAAGTATGCAGCAAAAATGTTAAGTCTCAAACCTGTGGCAGCTAAGATGCCTATTAACATTCAAAGCCGACCTGGTCACCAGATTCTCCCAGCATCCCTCAGTCCCTACACCTTACAGGGTCCTCCTAGCTGGGCTGCCCTGCTCTTCCCCCATATAATCTAGTCATTTGGTCTATGTGGGCCTTTACCCTTTTACCTTTAGGCCTCTCTGCCTCCTGGTTTTCCCCTTTCCCCTGGGCCTCACATGGCCCAGCTCAGGATCATGTTCACTCTGGCCTCTTCCAGATGCTTCTGGCTATGCTCTCCCACAGATCTACAATAAACCTTTCTTCTACCATACCTAGGAGTAGTCATGTCCTTCTTTTATTTTTATTTTTTTTTCATTCAGAAATATTCTATAAATCTACCAAGACAAAACTTTCTCCATAAAGCATTCTTCAAGAGATTTCTAAACATCACGGAAGTGGCTCAGGAGAGTCTTATTTTCCTCCCCAAAACTATTCACGAGAACAATGAGAAATAGCCTATCTTCTCATGAGGCTGTGTTCTACCCAAGAAAAAGTAATCACTACCACAGATTCATTCCCATCCACAGAGGTCCCAAAGCAGCACTGTGGACACTTAACTCTTAGATACATTTCCACCCCTCAGATTCTGTATAGCGGTACTTCATTCATTTCCTTCGTCTACCAAGACCAGCCAGCCGCCTTGCACAAAAGTCCCAGAGACGATGTTGCTATGTTAAATGATCACTAAGCCCTTCTACATAAAGTCTGTTATAATTAGGACAAGAAAATCTGAATTAACAGCACTTTAGTACTGTACATCAATGTGTGAGTGAGGGCACAGTAAAGAACCATAGAAATAGCCACTCCAACTGGGGGAAGGTTTTTATTGTAAGAAAGAGAACACCCAGAGGCATCTGGAAGAATCCAGAGGAAAAAAAAGAAGCATACTGCACATGGTCAGGGCTCTCTGCCAGAGAAGAGAGAACAGCAGAGAATAGCAAAAGAGAAAACAGCAAGAACAGTGGAGAAGAATCATGCCAGTTATAAGGAGGATGAGTAGCTGCAGGGAGGGAAGCCCCTGGACTGAAGCAGCCTGGGAGTTTAGGGTAGAAGAGGAGGTAAGAAGGCCAGGATGCTAGTATGGGCTTTGAGATGTACAGCAAGTACATGTGGTAGACACCTAAGGAGTCTGCAGACTAGCACTGGCTTTGGTAAGCACAACAGGTTCATGTCACCAGGGAGCCAGCTGCCTCATCCACCAAAGGAAGAGATAGGGAAGCGGCCTTTCCTAGCAGACAGGAACTGTTTCACAGGTTCCTGAGGAATGCTCAAAGTATTCACCAGCAATCCGATAGTCGAGTGTGAGCTGAGCCAGCACTGTTTTTCTGGACCAAGTCAGTGGGCCTCTCATTTTGGAGTGCTTGGGATTTTCCTTCAGACCTATCAGAATGGTTGCTGGAAAGAAATCAATGCTAAAAAAACCCACAAAAATATTGTTAACTACCAACACATATCTATCTGTCTATGACATTTTCAAGAATGAACTTTTAAGAGAAAACTGGAGTGGGAGAAGGGGGATTAAAAGATGGCTAACTTTCCAATGAATGAGACAACATGCAGCATACTCAGTCTCTGTTGTTGTTAACATACTCTCTAAGATGCACTTTGAAGTCCCTCAGCACTTGGAAGCGTGCCAAACAAAGGGACACTTCCTGGTGAACCAACTCACAGATACTTTATAGAATGAACATTCAAAGCAGGTAAGTTAAAAAATGTTGGCTGTGAGCTTTTGAAACATCTATATCCTGATGGGTTTGAAATTCACAAAAAGTACCAGAAGGTAAGGCATGAAAATAGACTAATAGTCTCAGGCATCATTGTTCTGCTTTTAAGGTGACCGTACACAGAGAGATTTAAGGTACAGGAGCTAATTCAGGCTCTACTGCTGTACTTGCACAGCATGATCTTCAACACTGCATTTGTTACCTATGTACCAAAGAACCCGAGAGAAACAGCAACACCATATTCATAAGAAAGATGCTGTCACTACACTTCAAGAATGAATCCACTCTTCATGAACTAAGAGCCAATAACAGAAATGAATGTGTTGCTCCTAAACCATAAGATTGTTATTGTTAATATTATCAAAATGGAATGAACTCAAATGTCAGCAAAAAGAAATCTAACTAAATTATGGCATATCTGCAAAGTCAATAAAATAAATGAACTACAGCTACATTTGAAAATATGGAAAATTTCCGAAACATAATTCTTGTTGAAGTCAAACTTCAAGATAAACATAATTCTTGTTGAAGTCAAACTTCAAGATAAAAACTATTGCATCATGCAATGTGTTATGAAGTTCAAAGAAACTGAAATTAAATAGTAATATCAGCAGAAGCTAAGACAGCTATTGGGCTTAGGGAAGACAGCAGGAATGATGAATAGGGAGAGGTTGCTAGTCATTCACACCATTCAGTGACCTACACATACGCATTCCAAGGTCTCCTGTGTTCTAAGCACGTGTGGTACTTGTATTAACATTTCCAGGAATGTTTCTATTATGACACAAAAGCATGATTAGTGGAGAATGTGTATACTGTATTAACATGCCCTACAGAAGTGTAACCAAATCTGACTATCAGACCATTGAAATAATGGAACCTAAAGAAATGGCAATTTTCTTAGGAATCTCATGATGGGGAAAAGAAAGAGTACCAGCCAGAGGGGGAACTAGTCTCTCTGAAAGAGATTCCATACAGTTTTAACAACTTGCCAGACTACTTCGCATGATGAGCTGGGCCTGTTTAGATTAGAAGTGCTTATCTTTGTCACTCACTCCACTTAAACTTCTATCTTATTTAAGGACTCGGGGTCATTTTCAGCAGATCTCTTGGTCCCGCTTTCCAATGTGGCCATACAGAATAAATCTCTTTTTACTGCTGGACTCTTTTGATTGGCTTACTAAGAATGGGTGGTTGGACCTGGCTAGGGGCACAGTTAGTGACCCCCAAGTTCAATAATAGAAGAAATACATTTTGCTGAAAATAAGGTACATTCCAAAATGTTCATGTCATGCAACTGTTCTACACTGCCTTGTAAACAATGCTGACTTTCTTTTTATGTATGCCAAGAGACCTGAACCACTAAGAGGCTGCACACTCAATGTCCTCAAGGATATTACTGAGTAACATTAAGTAGGAGGGGCTACAGGAAACCTGATGTGATACATCTCATCTGAAGGACAACTCTGTCTATCTCCAGCTCATAGTAGGTCACCCTGTAGGAATGTTGGGCCTAGTCAGAAATTTTTCAAGAGAAAAACATAAATTAAAATTTATGTGATGAAAATACCTGATTTTTTTAAACAAAGGGTAATCTACAGAGTGTTAGAGATATATCAAGGGACTGCTAATATAAACAATTCCCCAAGAAACCAGGCAAGAGATAGGACTGAGATGCCAACAGAAGGTTGGCTTTTTAGCGAGACAAACATGTCTTTCTCTGAGGAAAAGGAAAGATAAGATATACAAAGACACATGTGGGGGAAAAATAGATCCCTGTCAAAAGGAAGCAATGGTGGCAGTGTGGGGAGCTCTCCATAACAATGGCTTCTGAAATTCACTGCAACAGGCACTTTTTCAAAAGAATGCAAAACTCAATAAAGCGCCCTCAGCAGAGCCTCCATGTGGCTATGCTGACACGCTGTCAGTCACCCATACCAAGTGTAGTCAGAATACACTGAATGCTAAGTTTCAGAAAGAAACTATTCTCGAGTTTCAAATTGTATACCAACCATGTGAGTGGCCTGATAAAACTGTATGCCATCCGACTCTATCTTGCCTGGGATATGACTCAGAGCTTTGTCATCCATAATGTATATGCTCCTTAATCCTTAATCCTTTAGTCTTATTAATCTGACCAACTGTGCTGACACTGTAGTGCTTAAGTTTAAGTGACCCTTATGTAACTTAATAAAGGCCTCAATGCCCGATACATAAGAGTACATATGCAAAGGTCATTAAACATGAAAGGCCAGAATAACTATGTTACTGTGCCAAAGCAGCAGGGCAGATAGGGAAAAGCACTGTACACACAAGGTTCAATATTACTCAGGGCAGATAACTATACAAAAAATGATCAAAGTGATCAACAGTAATGGAGCAAGAGATGTAGAGCCCTAACGAGGAGAGTGCCCCCACACCGCTGGTTCAACATCCAATTATGCAACTATTAGGGTTCTGGAGAAGTCCCATAAGAGACCACCGTCCATGTATGTAACCAATAAGAGCCTTTACCGTCCTCTCACAACATAGACTAAATGGTACACAAAAATTAATAAAGCCTTTCTAGCAAGGGTCAGTGAGAGCAGCATCTACCATTAATTCAGAAATCAGAATCAAAAACTCTGACTTAAATGACAAGGTTAAAAAACAAAATACATACTAAATGAGCTTTTATATTCAAGACTAACACCCTAAACTGGAAGGTTAGAAGAACTGTCACAAACAGGAAAGCTGGACCTGGAGCTATATAATCTATGACTGAAGTTCAGCTTTATAGCTTGCTAAGTGGTCCTGGGTTATTTGGACAGGTCTGTGCCTTCACAGTTGTTCTAAGGATTAACACATAGCTGCTCATTTTACTACAGATTAGGAAATGCTGCAAATGTTAGTGCAAGACCATTTGCTTTCACCAAATGTTAACAGACACGAAGTTGTCTTTAGGTATAATTTACTAATCCAAAATGACAAGACACAGACAAGTGATCCATTTTAATCAGGATCTGTGTGTCTCTTAAAGATGCAATGATATTGTCACAAGTCAGGCTGCATTTCCCCTCTTGATGTTGCATTTGGGGCCATATCTTGCAGAAGTTACCAGTTATCCCGCTACCAGATTTTCAGTATATTTAACAATGCTGAATAATGAAAAGCACAAAATGGAGAAGTCTGAACCATGTCTACTTCTACCACTAACTAGGTATTACTTGGCCTTTCAAACTTGGTTTCTGGATATATAAAATAAATTACCCTATCAGAAGTTCCTAAAACAAAGAAGATTAAAAAAAAAATCATGTGAGGAGGGGCTAGTAAAATAGTTCAGCAGATACAGGCACTGACTGCTAGGTCTGTCACCCTGAGATTGATCATGGAACCCACATGGAAGGAGAGACCAATGTCCCCATGTTGTCCTCTGTCCACGCATGTATGCATACTCACATGAATAACAATTTTAAAAAGCATTTTAAATCACGTGAGGAGTATGTTTTCCAAACTACATATGTCTCTAAATGAATATTCCACAATGGGGATATAGTTACATTGTGGCTTAATACATTTTCAGATACCCCAGTGATTCTGCCTTAGATTGGACATTTCTGCAGTATTAAACTTAAAGAAAGCACAGTGAAAGCTTATTCTGTATCTGTCCTGCTCAATAGTAATGAACTGTTTTTTACAAATGAGAAGGAACTAAGCAAATCGTATGTGTAAAAGGTCTTGTGGTCTTAGTGGATTCATCTGTTTGTTCACAGTACCTCATACAGGACAAGGTCATTTAAGTCACCTCAGTAAGTGATTTTAAGTTTAGTATCTAACAAAAGCTACATTTAGTAAGTATTGGGCAAATGAGATTAACAGAATAACTGGTATTTGACAAGAACATACATAAGTCCATTTTAAAGTGACCATTTCCATTAAAGTTTTAAAGTACTTTCTCTTTCTGATGAAACATTAAGCAAGTCCCACATAAAATTACTGCATTCTATGAAAGTTTCAAAGACTATGCCTTTCTACAAGTTCTTTTCGGGGAGACTGCACAGTTACAATTATCCACTGAGGGCAACAAGCCCACAGGCGGGAGGAGAAACCCCAGCCCTCCACTTAAACGGTGCACACCAACTTCAGAGTACCATGGCCCACATTTCCAACCCCCCAAAAAGAGGCCCTTTTTCTATCAAAGTCAAGGAACAGTCACTAATCCAATTGCAAAGACCACTCACTGTTTTACAGAAACATAGGCAAACATTTTAATTAAGAGGTACAGCTAGTGTCTGGCCATGATACTGGGCACACCCACTTGCCTCATGCCAGCTGTAGAAAAGCAACATTCAAGCAGCTGACTTAATTGGAGATGCAAACCAGCACATTCTAATTTGGCTGGGCCAACTAATTGGTAGGTATGCACATTTCTAACAAAATACCCACCCATATTACAGATGTTGTTCTCCATATCAGTAAACGACTGGTAACAAACAGTAACGGAGCTGAAATAAGCTACATTTGGTGAGGCTGACCACTGGGGCAGATTTTCGACAGGGTCTCACACTAGCTTAGACAACTAGATTATGTGTGCCTAAATCAGAACATAACTAAATAACAAAGCATCTTCTGTGCAAATTTAAGAAGTCAGTGAGTTCCGCAAGAGCACCACAGTCAGCAACACAACACTTGAGAAGTGCCCACATCCCTCTGAATGAGATCAAGTTTGCTGTAAAAAATGCAGGACTGGGGCCTTCTCTCTTTAGAATCTGATGTAAACCAAAACGTTTATAGTCCTGTGCAAAAACAAAACTTATATTTATCAGAAAATCTATGAATGGTTTATTAAAAAAAAAAAGCGGGGGGGGGGAGGGGAAGAAGGCCAATATATCTGTTGCCTTCTACAGTATAAGACAAAATTACTCTTTTGCTTCAAACTGAAAAAAAAAAACATATGAAGCAATGATTTTCACATCTGAAAACAAACAACACAGGGCTGGCTGAGCCTATGACTGCTCTCACTTCAGCCTGGAAAGATTATTTTAGGTGGTGAAGAGAAGAGAAACTCAGAGCCTAGCTATCCCTTCTGAACTGAGGAACCAGTACACAAACAATCAAGTCATTACAAATATTTTATATGTTTAAGGATACAGATGAACATTTAAGAAGAAATAAAGATAAAATAGTGATCTATTAAAATTATAAAATAAGCCGGGTGGTGGTGGCACACGCCTTTAATCCCAGCACTCGGGAGGCAGAGGCAGGCAGATCTCTGTGAGTTCAAGGCCAGCCTGGGCTACCAAGTGAGTTCCAGGAAAGGCGCAAAGCTACACAGAGAAACCCTGTCTCGAAAAACCAAATAAATAAATAAATAAATAAATAAATAAATAAATAAATAAATAAATAAATAAATAAATGAATAAATTAATTTCTATGTATAGAGAAAAATACAATGTCTGGATAAAAAAAACCCTCAATGTTGCAATAAACAGATCAGACACTGTAGGAAAGTGCATGAATGTAAATTCCTATCAATAGCACTGGTACAAGGAAATATAATGATAACTTCAGTGTGAAATAAAAGAACTAAGGTTCCATATTTTCCCATTATGGAAATCATCAGCTTAAGAAACTACAAGCAAGACAAACAGGAAGAAAAATCACACTAAGAGGAAGAAATTACAAAAAGTAAACCATTTACAGAGAAAAATCTTTAACAAAAGCAAAGAGTGGAGGTTTCTACACACTCACAACGATAAGAAGGTGAGAATAATAGCAGATACTTTTGTTTAAGTTGTTAGAAACAAGGAAAGCAAAAGGCATAAATTACTGAAAAACATAGCCACATCCCAATCACTTAGAATTTTATACCCAGATAAAATGCCTTTGAAAAATACAGAGTTTTACAAAACAATCTACAAAAAATACTGAAGGGGATTCAGGTAAGGAAATGAAGGGGACAATCCCTGAGACTCCTCATTGAAATCATCTTTAAAAGAAACCTTTAAAAGAAACAATATTTACAGCTAATAAACGAAGCAATGAAATAATAAAAAGCATATAGTTTAGAAATGCAGGCAGGAAAAAAAATGAAACTGAGATCAAAGACCAAGATAAATATAGAGCAAAGAGTAAATAGACAGACTTTAACCCAGCAGATTTCAATTCAGATTACTGGCTCCTTTAAATGCAAAAGAGAATCTGAATAGTTTATAAAAACTAATTAATATACCTTCTTAAAGCTAATAAAAGAAAATTATCAGCCAAAGGCAATGATAATAATGCTTGAAATGGACTCACAATTTCAGAAAAGTCAATCCTTGTAGAAATGGATGAGCTTGACCACCTTAAACCTGTTGTACAGTTCAGGCTGGCCTTGCACCCCTGATCCTCCTGCCTCTGCCTCTCAAGTGCTGAGATTACAGAGATAAACTATTACTTAACTATTAGTTGATGCTAAACTTCAGGGTCACAAATGATTTAAACTCAGTAACTTTTCACAACCTATGGGGAAATCAAATGCCACCTGTTTGACAAAGTTGGTGCCAATGATGATTCTGTTGCTCTGTAATGTCAACTTAAATATAATCACTGTGGTTCTTAGCTTGACTATAAAATACAGCCACAAATCATGGTTAGTTAAATAATGAAGCATCTTTGGTTATGTGGACAAATTCTAAATATTAAAGTTCAATTAGGATGGCAAACTCAATGTGCCTTGTGTACCAGCTTACAGCAACACTACATAAAGTTAACATTTTAATGCAAAATTGGAAATGCTAATTGTCTAAATTTATGCAAAACTAGGGTATAAGACATTGAAATTAAAAAAAATGCTCACGAATTAAATAGTCTGGAACCAGTTGTTGAGGGGAAAATTGATCTTTGAGAATATAAAAATTTGTCCTGTCTCTTCATTCTCCACCCTGGCAAGCCTATGATTTCCCTAGAACACTCCCTTCCAAAAAACAGTCGGTTAACTTTGAGTTGCTGTGTTGATTGCTGCCTCGTGCTGTTGGATGTTTTTTTCAAAGGCTGTTTCAGAAGAAATTAAATTTCCTAACAGTTATTCCTTACAGCAGTGCTTTCATTGACCTCTGTCGCTCTGAAGAAACTGAGTCAATAAGTATTTAAAAGACTATATTCCAAAGTCAGATGCTTTGCAAATCCAAATTAACTTTTTATGTTTTTTTAAATGTCTTTACAAATTTGGGCCTCAAATTAAGAATAAAATTATTGATTACAACACATTTTACACCAAAACACTATGGTCCTTCCTAGACAGGCATCAAGTTATTGGTGAAATTATTAAGGCCACTCCACGTAGTTAAAAGGAGATTTATTTAATGGCGTAACTTACAAATTAAGGGATAGGTAGGTCGTGGGGTCTGGGGAAGGTGTATCACAGTCCAGCGGTGTTCTCTGGAGCTCTGCTTGATCCACCTCCACCATCCAGGGTCCCGGAATGGAGAGAGCGCCCGCCGATCCAGATCTCGGGTCCCCAGGCGCCTCCCTTGGCCCTGCCTTGTAGGCGTGACAGTTGCCGAAGTTTCAATGGGGGTTGGAACTTCCAGATCAAAGCTGGAATGGCTACCCACTACATCAAGTAGCAGCACTGAGCAGAATGAACACCCACCCATTTGCAGTGCATTCTCCACACTCCTCCTTAGCTCTGCTCTCTGCTGGGAGCTGCTCTATTAAATCCACGAAAGATGGTCAACATCCTAGTCAATTGTACATAGACAAGGTGTAACTAATGAATGCAATTTGATGTGTCACACTTCTGATGATGGATGAAACATATCTGTGATCCTCTGCAATGATAGACACACTGCAAATAAAGTATTTTCTGAGATTATGTCTCTAAATACAGAGTACTCTTGTTATATGGCAGCAATTTTAAAACATAATTTATGGAAGTCTCTAGAGAGTTTCCAGTATCTTTGGTATACATAATAAGGCTCGTGCCCTCAGGATAACCACTGACTAAATCATACTAATTGGTTCTACATTATATTCCACCCTGACTGTGCTAATTACAATAATAAAATTTAAAAGTTAACTGGTTCCTACTTTCCCTAAGCTTACCTAATAGCCCTAACCACATGCCAGAGGTAAAAAATCTGAGTCCCAAGGAAGAAACATGAGAAATGGCTCAGTAGATAAAAGCACTTACTGTTATTTCCAAGGACCACAGTTTGGATCTCAGCATCCATGTTAGGCTACTCACAACTACCTGTAAATTCCTGCTCTAGGAGGATCCAATACCTCTTCTGCACAGTCCCACACACAAATGCAGACATACATACACACAAATATACATATATACATATAATATACATATATGTGTGTATGTATGTATTAGTAAAAGATGAATCAGTACTCTTGGCTATGCTTGATGTTTCAGAGAATGAAATCCTGGATCAGTTCTACCTAGTGTAATACAATATTGGCACCAAGAACAGACCACCAGATAGTCAATACCAAGAACCTGAGTCAATAAATATTTTAAAGACTCTATATTCCGAAGTCAGATGCTTTGCAAATCCAAATGAACCTAATGAACAATTTTTACTTTTTTCTTTCTTAATTTTTCACTAATTCACATGGGAGCTAGTTATATTTGGACAAACTGAACTGAATATTTTGAGTGTCGTGTTCCTCCCGATCCTTCTAATTCAGCAAATACTCTTTGGGAAACTATAATGCAGCTTACAAGCAGCCGCAGGTTGTAATTTCAAGTGCGGATGGTACTTTCTGATAGCATTCCCTGCTACATAGAAGTTACTCAGCATGAAGTGGAGCTCAATGGGATGGGGAGGGGGCAAGAAACAGAAGGGTAGGGAGTATGGTGGCAGGGTTGGCAGGGCACAGCAGTGTACACTCAACATACATGTTAAGATTTTATTTTTTTAAAAAAGGGGGAGCGAAGCTCAGTAGTGGAGTGTCTTCTACTTGTGACTGAGACCCTGGAGTTGATTCACCCTCTGGCCCCTCCTCAGCACTAAGGAGAGGGGTAGAGAGGAAAAGTCTGGTCTCATGGCTACTTTGATGAACAGACTGTGGTAACTATATGCATCAAGACTAGTCCTAAAAAGACAGGGGCGTGTGTCTGCCTGGTCCTTCTAAAGCATGCACTCTCGGGTAAAATATTTAGTATACAAGACATCCAACTACCCAGTTACCATTCTGCAGGCACTCTAGACAACAGTCCAGAGTGAGTCCAGCCTTCAACAACCTCCTGCCATGGCATCAGAGCTGCAAAAGAAGCTATCTTCCCATACTAGACCATCCATCCACCTCATTGAGTGACTGCAACAGCACATAAGGAACAAAAGAATTATCCACCTCAGTGATGGTAAAATTCCTAAGCAGCAGAGCTAACAAGCATCTGAACAGTGGCTGCTTTACCACAGTTAAATTCAAGGTGGTTTGTTAAACAGTGATACTGTTAGAATTCTGTCCTCACTCCAGCTACATAACTGCACATGCGCAGTTCAGGAGTTAAGCAAAAGGTCTTGCGTCTTACAGCATCGTGTGCGCTGGCCACTGGTGTAGCTCCCTACCGGGAGCCCTTAAAAAAGCTGGACACAGACCTCACCCTCTCTCTCGCTGCCCCCCCCCCATCTCTCTCTCAGCCCTCCACATGTGCGCCTTCCCAGGCCTGGTTCTCTTACCCCGCCCCCCTCTTCTTCCTAATAAAGCTCTCTGTAACTAGGCAGTCGTGACTTTTCCACGAGGTAACCAGCGCCACCACCAGCACCATTTATCATCCTTTCAGCTACTGAGACACAAACTAGTAAACAAAGTGTGTGGGTTTAAAGGAGAACAGAACACATACAAAATGTAACATATTCACTGCCTTGGTTTGCAAAACCAATGAAATCAATAGTCAAATATGATATAACATATCTCTATTAAGTTAGTTTACTTTAAATGGCAAAATATTTATTTGCATTGGTTAGTAGGAATCTATCTTCCTTCTTATGAGGACATAATTAACTAGTATAGCTGGAGTTTTCTCCAGTCCTGCCTGGCCTGTGGTGAAGACAAATCTCTCACCGACCGGTCCTGCAGCTGCTCAGACACAAATAAACACACACAGGCTAATACTATTTAAAACTGCTTGGCCATTAGCTCAAGCCTACCATTGACTAGCTCTTACACTTTAACTCAGCCCATTTCTGTTAAACTATATGTTGCCACATGTTCCGTGGCTTTACCTGTGTGCCTGTTACATGCTGCTCGCTGGACGGCAGGCTGGTGTCTCCTGACTCAGCCTTCTATTTCCCAGAATTCTCCTCTCTGCTTATCCTGCATATACTATACTTCCTGCCTGGCTACTGGCCAATCAGCATTTTATTTATCAATCAATCAGAGCAACACATTCACAGCATACAGAAAGACATCCCCAGCAAACTAGAACAAATTTATAACCAGAATCATACCAGAAATGTCAAATCTCAATTTGGCATGACAAACCTACTGGTAAAGAAAAGGAATTTCATTCCCATATGTGAATCCAACACTGAGAGACTTAAGAAAAAGTCAGTCTTGGAGGTAGCACAGAATGTCACTTTCTGGAAAGCCACAGAACTGACATATTAGGACACTTAAGAAAGGAGGTACCTCCACACCCATAAGTACAACATACAAAATGAGTGGGGACAGAGATGGATGGATCTGATTCCTAGCCTCGAACTGTTTACTTCTGGCACTATAGAGGTGATTTAAGAAATACAACTCTAGGGCATATGTATTTCCTCTCTCATCTTAACACCATGGACTTCTAGTTCCACTAAACGTAAAACACAAAGGGCTTTGTGTGCTCACTGCCGCCTCTTGTTGCCCTTGTGTAAAGGAAACAGGCTAACTGTACTGGACATCAGTTAACTGTGCTGTGACAGCATTCAAAGTGATGGGCTGTGCTGAGGAGAGGACGGCAGTGCAGGCAGGCAAGGCTGTCAAGACCAACGACCCGAGCCTGACCTCCAGGATGCTCAGGGTAGGAGAGTACCGACTCCCACAAGTTAGCCTCTGACTTCCTCACACGCGCACACCAAATTAATTAATTAACTAATGAACTCCTTCCCATAGTTATAATTTGGAGCCATCAAGACAGCTTGGCAAATAGAGGTGTGTGCCATCACGTCTGATGACAGAAGCCCACATAGAGGTGGGTGAGAACTGACTCCATACATTTACCATGGCACATATGAACACACACACACACACACACACACACACACACACACACACACACACTAAATAGTAAATGGTTTTTAAAAATTGTAAAACAAACTTATTTTGTCAAAGCTACATCTTAGTTGGACTGATTTAAACACAAATAAGGACTGAAAGGTGAAATGGACATTCTGCCTTAATCTTATTCTTCTATTGACTGGAAACCAGGAAAATTTTCATTTGTAAAAGGGTTGCATTGAAGAGATGAAGTCTTGGAATCAGAGCCATCATAAAGCTTTAACCAGGAGATAAATTACAAAACAAAACCAAAATTGCCTTTGTTTGTGTTTCGTCAAAGCTGATTAAAGTGCATCCAATCAGAAGAACTGACTGCCACAGAATCACCTGAGCTGTAAATGCCACCAGCTTTGACAGCTATGAGCCAGGCTGCTCTTCACTGGTCTCCATGTCGTGCTTCACTGTAAACAAAAATCTAGCTCCACCTTCAAAAATTGGCTAGGACTTTTTTCTTTGAGACATCAAAACTGGCAAAAATGGCTAACAAATAAATAATCCTAGTTCACAATAATAAGTATATTACATGGTCATAGCTCTGAGACAGGTCCCTTTACAAAGACCTGGAACTTACCCTTTCCTGGAGATACCTGCAGTCCTGTCGAACTTTAGAAGTCTGAAAAACTGCCTTCACATCCACAAAGAACTGCTTCTCAAGGTATAAACACCAAGTCTGCATGGTGATGGCGGACAGACGGTGAGAAGCAAGCAGGGCCTCCTTCTCTTTGGTTGGCACATCTCCCTCTCTCAGTCACAGTGGAATGGGAGGGATGAGTTTCGCTCACTTACTGAGGGTATAGGCCTTGTTAAACCAACCTGAGTGATTGACAGAAAATCAGCAACAGGAGTGGGCTCCTGAGAACACCACCAAAGGATGTGTACATTGGTCCAGCTGTGTCCTTGGAACATAGAGGAGAGCTCCTTCTCAGTGGGAAACACCCACAATGCAACAAGGCCTAGGGAAGGCAGAACTACTGAAAAAATACCTTAGGGGACAAAGCACTGCCATATTTGAGCAGGGTAGAGAGGAGGTGCACAAATTCTGTGGCATACTATAACTTCTTCCTGGTGCACTGTAACACAGGAGGAAATGACAAGGTGAGGCTTGTTAAGATGAGTAAAATTTGCTACTTTGTATTGGTAGAAAGAGAAATATGTGTGAAAATGGGTTTTTACGTTAAACTAAAAAATCAGAATGGGCCAATTTTCTTTATATGACTCACCAGAGAACTAGGATTCGATGGCTTTATATATGGAAGGGGCTCAGTTAACCCTGTGGGCTGACTAAAACATGGGTGCTATGAGAGACTGCATTTAATAGCATTAGGTAGAGGCATGGACCAGAAGCCTTAAGAAAATCAGAATGATGAAGTTGACTTATCATGTGTACCTTGTGCATTCATAATCCTGCTATCATTATGTCTGCAGAAGGGCCAGGATGCTTCTATTACCAAGGCTTCACTGCCATTTACTGGAGTGCTAGTACAGGGCATCAGGTATCCTGCCAATCACAAAACTCACCAAACAAAATAACTTTCCTGTTGTTCCCTTACTAGCCCTTTGTACACAGTGCAGCTACTTAGTTATCTGCCTGGTTTTTATTTATTTAGATTTGTTTTTTTTTAATCATTTGTTATCACCGTCTCTTTCACTAGAATATAGGTTACAGGAAAGCAAGGACTGCATCCTATTTGTTCATCACAGTATTTCAAATGCTTAGCATAGTACCATGTACACAGGCATTCAATAAGAGGTATTCAAAGTACCACCAAAGACACAGTTGTCCTTGTCAATATGAGATCCTGGACACACTCAGGAAAACACCATCCTCTCAAAAAGAAGATTTACATGTTGATTAAACCTTGTCATGGGAGTAGGAATGTAGCTCAATTGGTAGAGTATTTGCCTAGTATGCACTAAGGCTTGGGTTCAATTCCTAGAACCACTTTAACTGAGTGTGGTAGTGAACAGTAATCCTAGCACTCAGGAGATGGTGACAGGAGGATCCGTCTCAAGTATATGGAGTACTGGGCCAGTTTGAAATATATGAAGCTGTATCTCAAAAACTTACCCTTATTTATAAATTACCTGTAATATATGTATATGTATTTCATCAGCTTAGGACACGGTCTGCTGCTAAAACTTCTATTTAAATGTGTATTTTGATCAGAAAATAAAAACAAAAACAAAATATTCCTTTTAATAAAGGCCAATTCAATGACTTTCTTTTCTTCTATGAAAATATTTGAACAAGATGAAATTTCACCCAATATTCATGTTACCTTAAATTGTAAATTAACCAGATTCTCAAATATCATCAACTTGTATCTCTGGACCCACTCAACAAACTCTACATAAGTTGGCACACCTCTTAAGAATGCCCTAAGGTACCTTTGCTTACTAGTAGGGAAACTGTGAATTCACTCCTACCAACATTTCAAGATTCAACATTATATTTAATCAAGCTTCCATTTTCTGGTTATGAACCTTTATTTGTAGCAGCTAGCAATTGCTTTCATTAAGACTGAATTTCTATCCACACCACTCTTAGAGCATTCCCACCAGTCTAAGAGTTATTAATGCTAAGCATTCAAGAATGAGACAGTACCTAGACCCAAGTACTAAGTTACATTCCTCCCCTCAGGATCACTGGTGTCATGTCTTAATTCAAATTCACACTTCAGCAAAAATTGCAAATCAGTCCATGTCTTGATCCTTCAGAATTGCATTTATACAGCTGAAATCTTAAACATGAAAATGCCAAAAATCTACTGAATTCTACACATTCAGTTCAGTTTGTAAAGATTTGTGCTTACAGAAAGGTTCAAAATGATTTTTTTTTGGAATTCCACATGCTTAACATTAGGAACCTCCAACTAAAGTTGGCTTTGGGGCTGGGGTGTAACTAGTGAAAGTATTTAGCCTTTGTGTGGCCCTGTGTTCCATCCTCAGCCCCAAAACCAAATCAGACTTGTTTTCTTACCTACAGACAAGTCTAATGTACAATCTGCTCGGGGAGACTAGCTAGAGCAGGAGAAAAGTAACAAAAGCATGACCCTCACAGAGAGATGTGGGAAAAGGTGAGGAGGAGTCAACAAAGCACCATGGAATGCTGAAAGTGGGTGATGGGTGTTAATAATCCTCTCATCTGAATGGAGCACTCTGTTAGTTGGTTTCTTAGAAGCTGATAAAGCATGGAATCACAGACATAAGCAGGCATTGTAACCAACTACAGATGTAACTCATTCACCACTCCTCTTCGGAGGCCCAGACTTTGTTTTGAGACTGGATCTTACGCTTCCTTGCCCAAAGCCATTTCTAGCACATATGACACAACCAGAAACCAAATTTCTTCTTACTTCTTACAAGTTTTTGAGTATTTTATTCTTAATCTTAGTCATGCCAACTACAAAGGAATTTCTGTGAGAACTTAGTTTTCAGAGCTAGCAACATAGTTTTTAAATACATAACCCTCCTTTTTATAGTAATACTTCATCGTTACAGAATATGAACTCAGCATAAGTTCAGATACAAACACAACTCATTGTTAGCCAGCAAGAGTGAACCAATATGACTGAACCAAGTATAAACATACAAGCATCACGCATTACATCTATAAGTGTGAGGTCTATAGATAGTTAGCACACTGCTTTACCAAGGAAATGAACAGCATTGGTTACATATCTGCTTAGTTTAGCAAAATCAGCTGAGAGAACATTTGCATGTCAGAATTCAGGTACAGACTGAGTATAGCTAACTAACATGAAAGATTAAATGAAGCAGCTTCCCTGTCACATATGCTGGTTCCTGTCCCAGTGGATCTCAAGCATATGCATCCAGTGTTTAGAAACACTGAAGTTCAAAACATTCCAGGACGTTTTTAAAATAAGTAATTTATTTTAGTAGAACATGATAAAATACTCACAATTTAACTCTAATTTCAACTAAATGTGTCATTAAAAGACATCTTAATTAAATCACAAT
Organism: Peromyscus eremicus; assembly: GCF_949786415.1. Lineage (NCBI taxonomy): Eukaryota > Metazoa > Chordata > Mammalia > Rodentia > Cricetidae > Peromyscus > Peromyscus eremicus. Next base: position 70,012,294 of record NC_081419.1, read on the forward strand.
AGTTCTAAAATAATTTCATTAAGTTTTTGGAAGAGTAATAAAAATTTCTAAGTTAAAAAAAAAATCATAATCTTAGCATTCAGGATACGGACATAGAAGGATCCCACATTCAAAGCCGACATGCTATGTAACAAGTTCAAGGCTAAACAATGAGACTATCTCAATTGTTTTTATTTTATATTAGAAATTTCAGCCGTGCCATTAGCAATGTGGAAGGCAGTTGCAGCATTTACTTACACTAAAGGAATGTGCCACTGGGCACCTGCTTGAAACACTCCTTAGACTGGCTGTACTAGTTGGGCGATCTGGGTTTAAAATGTGAAAACTTACTGATTGCGCTGGAGACCTGGTCCAGTTTATCCTGGGACCTGCTGATTAGGACAATCTTCATTCCACGCTTTGCTAACTGAAAACAATAAAAGAGATCTGAATTCACATACATGAGAAGTGTATGCTGAAACAAATTAGATGTATTCCCATTTAAGAAAACCTCACCAGGTGGTCAGTCAAACTGAAAAAAACAAGCATCAGGAGCTGGTGATCCAAATGAACCCTGATTCCCCAGAACTTTCCGTTTCTAACCAAGCACTGATATCTCAAACCATCTGGAAGGATGATGATTCCCACTTTTTATTTTAGGCCTAAATACATGGTGTGGACTGTTTTTACATTGTTACATGTCTACAACTTCTGTAATTTCAAATTTAGGATTTAAAATGTTGTCATAGGCTAGATACATAAAACAAATATCAGTGGGCCAAAAGAGAAAACTACAGCTAAAATGTTAGCAGTTCCCATAAATACAATCAATCTTAAAATGTGTATTGAGGACTTGGTGGTTAATCTTACTGCTGACTGCATTTATAATCGCCATGGAAGCATACTTCCCAGTGTGTCTATGGGAATGGCTCTGGAAAAGTTTAACTAAGGAGAGAAGACCCACGTGAAATGTGGGCACTTCCATCCCATGGGTTGGGGTTTGGGATTATTGTTAAAAAGATGAGCACAAGTACCGCTAATTCTTGACTAAAGCTGTAATAGACAATAGAGGTATAAGACAACCGCTGCCTGGAGGTCTTGCGGCCATGACTTCTCCACCTTGAACTGGAAGCCAAACTGAACCTTCCTTAGGTTGCCTTTGTCAGGTATTTTGTCAAAGGAATAAGTAACACAGGCATTAAAATTAAAGGGCAACCAAAGTAAAGTACATTAACTATTGTTAATGAATAAATCAATACTGAATTTCTTGAAGAGAATCTTCTACATACATATGTACACAATACTATGTAATGTTGCACAGAGTGAAAAACATTCACAGCGATGTATTCCTGTCATAGGGACACATAAATACAGAGGTAGAGAAAGAACACTAGAGCGCATAAAACTTTGTACTGAACTACCAGACAATTTACAAATGAGCAACACTCTGGGAGATGTGAAGTGTAAGTGATTCAGTACACTAACTCCCAGTTATAAATCCTAAAGTCAGCTTTTATTAAGTAACAAGTAATATTGCAAATGAGACTGTGGAAGATCATTTTTTATAAAAATAACAAGGCCTGGTAATTTGCTAAATTAATCTGCTATAAAAACCAGTAAAGAATCCATTAGCCCATATTGATACTTGAAGAAAAAAGAGACACACATTAACAAAGGAGGAGGGGCAGGAAAAGCTCTTATTTACAGAAAAACACCAACCATGCATGGGGGGTCATGGCTGTTAATTCTAGAAAGAGGACTGCCATGAGCTTGAGGTCAGCCTGAGCTACATACATATGTTCTAGACTAGCTTAGGGTACAGAGGAAGAGATATATTAGAAAATCACTAAACTGTTACAGTAAACTAATTCAAGCAAAAATCATCAACAGGTGTGAAAAACACTGAACTAAAAATCAGCTAGAAAATAGGGTATATAGTCCCAAAGTATCACATCATATATTCCCTATTACTTTTATAATGAAGAACTGTGATAAATAACATCTTAATGAATTGTTTGCCTTAACACCATCAATAATGGAGCACATCAGTGTGTTGTGTCTCTTGATAGGATGAGGTCAGAAGAATTAATATCACTTTTATTACCATTTCTGTTAAATATGTTTACCCTGAATCTGATCATGAGGAGACAAATTCAATTTTGTCTGCAAAACAACGGGCTTGCATTTCTCCAAGTGTCACTTTTATAAGGAGCTGAAGGAGTACATCTCAGTAGTAGAGCCCCTCCCTAGCATGATGACTGGGGCCAGCAAGATGGCTCAGTGAGTAAAAGTACTTTTGCCACCAAGCCTGATGACTTGAATTTGATTCCAGGACCCATATGTTGGAATGAAAGAAATGGCTCCTCCTACAAGTGGTCCTCTGACTTTCACAAGCATATTGTGGTGCGCATGCAGCTACAAACACATAGACGAATAAGTAAATGTGGGCTAGAGGGATGGCTTGGCAATTAAGAGTGCACTGCTCTTGCAGAGGACCCAAATTCACTTCGCAGCATGTATGTCAGGCTTCTCATAGCTGCCTGTAACTCTAGCTCCAGGAGATTCAATGCCCTCTTCTGCCTTCCTGTGTGGTAGAAACACACACACACACACACACACACACACACACACACACACACACACACACACTAAAATCTTTAAAAACATGTACCCAAAAGGCAAAGGATCTCTATGAGTTTGAGGCTAGCCTGGCCCACATAGAGAGCTCCAGGCCAGCCAGGGCTACATAGTGAGATACTGTCTAAAAACAAATAAATAAAATAAATGTAATAAAATTTTAATCAAGGCTACTATTTAAGAGATTATTCTATTTTTTTCTTATTTTTAACAGACTCTGAAAATCACCTACCTCTTCTGCATACGATTTTCCAATTCCATCAGTGCCACCTGTAACAACTAAGAAAAGAGAAGAATAGTTTAGTTTAAGAACTACAGCAAGGAAGTGGTCCAGCTAGAAATCACCAGCATGCCCAAGAACACTAGTACAATATTTGATGTGAAAGAGCAATATCCAGGGCTAGCTGTGAAGCTTAGTGGTAGAGCACAGGACTTCCCATGCACGAGGCCCTAGTTTCACTTCCTATTGTGGGATATTTGATTGCACTGTGACACTACAAGACTATCAATAAAGTTAACCTTGAACCAGGTAGAAGAGTCCATGACTAGCTGGCCAGAATTAGCCACAGAGAATCTGGAGGACCCAGGTTGTGATACAACAGAGGCACAGGTAAGCTAGCGGGGGCTTAGAAAGATTCACTGGTCTTTTCGATCTGGGAAGGGGTAGAGAGTGTGTCAGTTGGTTATTTCTCTGCCACTTTCTTGATCTTCCAGGTTTTTTATCCCTCTATCTGACTCCCGAGTTTTTATTAATAATAGAACAACTTAGATAAACACTTCAAATGCCTAGTGAAATAAATACATAAATAAGCAATACCAATACTCAAATTTAGAATTAACTGCCCATCACACCTCAAATTGAAAAGACCGAAATATCAAGTGTTGGTGAAGATATAAAGAAATGGAAGCTTTCATACCTTACTAGTAGTACTAGACTGACACAATAATTTTGGAAAAACTATTCATCAGTATGTTCAGAACTAAAGATATGTTTGCCTTATGAGCCAGCAATCCTCAAGAGAAGAGTGCTGGAGGTCTACCAAAAAGATGTTCGTGGGAGCTTTACTAGTGTTTGTGCTATATGCTAGTAAAACCTAAATATTAATCTACAGAAGAATGAGTAAGTAAACAGAAGTATAATGTATAAGTACAATGTATAATTAACAGCAGCAAAATGAACTGTGATACATACAACACATGAACACAACATTACACTAAGTGAAAAACATGGAAGATATTCTTTTCCTAGTGCCACTCAAAGAAATGTACATTTATGAAGTGCCTGCTCAGCCACCATCTTTCCAGAAGTTTTAAAATCTTTTTAGATTAAAAAGTAAACCAGGGAGCAAACCTTCACCTATGGCTCAGTAAACCAATGATCAACTTCATATTTTATTTATATTTTATTTAAAACAATTTTATCTGTGTGTATGCATGTATGCATGAGTGGGAGTGTGTGTGAGAGGGACACTGTGCACAGAGTGCACATGGTGTCACAGCACATGTGTGGAGGTCAGAAGACAACTTTCAGAAATCAGCTCTCTCTTTCCACCATGGGTTCTCAAGATTGAACTGAAGTTTGTCAGGCTTAGGAAAGTGGGGAGGCCAATGCTTTTACCTACTGAGCTCAGATTTCAAAGTTAGTCCAAAAAAAAACCATGTTAATTCATGTCAAAAAAAATAAATATAGGGCTGGAGAGATGGCTCAGTAGTTAAGAGCACTGACTGTTCTTCCAAAGGTCCTGAGTTCAATTCCCAGCAACCAACAACCGCCTGTAATGTGATCTGGTGCCCTCTTCTGGCCTGCAAGGACCCATGCAGACAGAACACTGAATGTATTAATAAATGAATAAATCTTAAAAAAAAATTTTCATTTAAAAAATAAATATATAAAAAAGCAAAATTAGTCATCAAATTTCTACAATGGTCTCTTTCTCTTCCTCTCTCTTCCTTCCTTCTCCCCCAACTCAATTTATTATTGAACACCATGCATAACAGGTTTCTGATTTCTTAAGTCTGTCATTTGCTGACTGCTGTTCTTTGGTACATAGTTAGATATAGATACTTGATCATGTTCAGGTTTAATTTGTGTGTGTTTGTGTGTGTGTGTATGTCCATGCACACGCACGTGCTCCATTACTTCCTATTAGGCTACAAAAGTGACATCTGAGTCCATAATTCGCCTTCATCTACCAGCCTGAATATCTCCATGGAATATCTCCACAGAACACCCTTCCTTCCCTAACTGGTTGCTATAACACAGAACTTGGATGTAAGTAAAAAAACAAAACAAACAAACAAACAAAACCCCACATACTTAACTTCTTCTATTATCAGTTCTCAAAAGTGGCTGCCTGGTAATTTGCAGGGTAATCCCTGTTTTTATTGTTATAGCTTTGTTTGTAAACAACATTCATACATGGGTTCTACAACACTGTTTAAAACTATCTATATGACATGACCAGCATGTGAAAGTCTCACCTCTTGTCTCTGGAGACCAGAGGTCCAGATTTCATCCTGCACTCTCTCCTGACACACCATGTCACAAGTCAAAGACAAGCAAATGTTAGCTATTTTCAACTCTCCCTTTTTTCTTCTCTTTCAGACTCATCAGTTCTCTTCAAGATCTGAGACCCTCATTTGTACTTTGTTCCTTTCAAAGCCTTCTTCAGGCTCTATCAACTGCACTGTTCCAGAACATTTAAGGCAAAAGAACCCTTTCTCGTCCCTCTGATGCCTACACGTACTTTGCAAGGCTGTATGTTCTATAGCACTTTAGCACTCTCAATCTGAATTGTACTGCTGTATTTTCCCGTATGTTTTTATTGTGCATGCACAGTGGGAAGTCTTCAGGTCATTGGCAATAATAGGACTGCAGCCGCTTCCTTTTCCTCTCTTTGCAACTGGGCCATGAATGACATGAGAGGTTTGCTACGCTACATGTCCTGCTATGATGTGCTGCTCTCCCTCCAGAGCCCTAAAAGCAGTCAGACCACCCAGTCATAGCCAAGAACCCTCAAAACTGTGAACCAAAATAAACCTTTCCTCTGCTAAGATTTATTTTATTTCTGTAGGTGTATGCCTGGTTCTCTGCATGTGCACCATGTGCAGATGCCAACAGAGGCCTGAAGAGGGTGTCAGATTCCCTAAAACTGGGTAATTGTGAACCGCCCATTATGGGTGCTGGGAACCAAACCCTGGTACTGTGCAAAAGCATCAAGTGCTCTTAACCAATGAGCCATATCTCCACCCACCTTCCCTCTTTATAAGCTGATCATATCAGGTATTTTGTTCTAGTAACAGAAAGCTGATTAATACAGTCAGCTCCTCCCTCCCCAAAGAGTTATCCATTCAATCCCCTTGTCAAGTCTTACCTGCTGTCAATTCATGACCTACTATCTTCCAATAACTGCCCTCATCCAAAGACAGCCACTTTCTGTTCTGAACAATACATGTCTAAAATACTCAGGCATAAAAGTTGGGCTCCTTGCCTCCAGCATCTGAAGGACCAAGGCTTCCAATAGTCGCATCTATGACTCTGCTAAGCCTACAGCCGCTTCACTTCTCTCTCAGTTCAATTCTGTTTCCTTCACTTTCCTTACAACTGCCAACCCTGACAGCATTCTCAGTACACCCCGCACCACACACACATACACAAGTCAACATTCAAATCTGCTTCACCAGGAACTGGCCTCTGGCAGAGGTGAACTACTGACAGCATGCAAGAGCTGATTTTACTTACATCTGCATAACACAAGCAGTGGGGAAAAGAGTTTTGAGAGGCTTACACTAAAACAGCACTCACTACCTTACACCAGTTCTCTGTGCCCTGTTACTCCACCTCTGGAAGCAACTGCTGCCACATTTTTCCTTCTGTTTGTATCAACATTCTAGATCCTCTCTGCCATCTCCTGACCAACTGTTTTCAGTAGTAGACTTATGGCTGATGAGAACTTCCCCACCCTTCTCATTCCCCATCCTCTCAATTAAAGTTATATTGCAATGTTCTGTCAATAATTGGCATTTATGTTACTGGAACACTACAAATACATCCCTATAGTAACCAGAATTTGATACAAAGCTGGGGGTGTAGCTCAGTGGTAAAACACTAAGCTAACACATGAGGCCTTGGGTTCAAGCCCCTGCACTATACAAAGAAAAGCTGGGGTAAAAGAGGGATAGTAGTATCTCTCACAGGTTGAAGGCTTGGTCCTCAACAAGACTACCTTCACTTTAGATAGACACCAATTTCAGAGGTCTCTGGCTAGCTTAATTAACTGACTATAATTTGGGGGATTTCTATAACCACCTCAAGCTGGATAATTCAAAATCTGTAGAACTCGGGCTACCTTCTAATTGACTTTACTGCAGAGGATACAAGTCAGTACCAACTGAAGGGCAGGCTGGGTAAGTAAGGTCTGAGACGGGCTCCCATGCAGTTTTCACCCCACCCCAGGGAAATAAATCAGAGCAAGGACATAGTCTTCCCAGTACATGCATGGCTTTCCCAACCAGGCTTTCCCACTCAAGTTCAGGTTTCATTATAAACACACAGGAGGGACCCCAGTCCTTAACTCTCCTCCAGAAATCAGTGGTCTGCAGGTTGAGCCATTACCACTGTACTCAAAGCTTCAACCTCTAATCACAGTCTTTCTAGCATGAATAGTTCATTAGCCCCAATTACCAAAGGCCCACCTAGAATAACAAAATATAAGGATATGAGGGCTTCCACACGCCATCCCCCAACCAAGGACAAAAGTTAGTCAAGGTCTTTGTTACACTATCATTATGGTTAAATATTCACAACTGAGCCAAACACTAGACTGTAATTACATTGCACTTCCCAGTCAACTTTCTATCTTTCCTGGACACAGTTGTCCCTCCCCCTTTATGTGGTCTTTTTAAATCCTCCTCCACCCCTAACAGCCTCCTCACTTTTGCTGTTGCTTGCTTCTTTAAGACAGGGTCTCATGTAGCCCCGACTGGCCTCACACTTGCTACGCAGGAGGATCTTCTGCTCCTCATGTCTATGCTTCCCTAGTGCTGAGGTCACAGGTAGATACAGCTGCTGTGGGATGTTCTGTATGGCAAATGTGTTGCTGATTAGTCAATAAATAAAACACTGATTGGCCATTGGCTAGGCAGGAAGTGTAGGCGGGACAAGGAGGAGAATAAAGCTGGGAAGTGGAAGGCTGAGTCAGAGAGACACTGCCAGCCGCCACGATGACAAACAGCATGTGAAGATGCCGGTAAGCCACGAGCCACGTGGCAAGGTATAGATTAATAGAAATGGATTAATTTAAGCTGTAAGAACAGTTAGCAAGAAGCCTGCCACGGCCATACAGTTTGTAAGCAATGTAAGTCTCTGTGTTTACTTGGTCGGGTCTGAGCAGCTGTGGGACTGGCGGGTGAGAGAGATTTGCCCTGACCGTGGGCCAGGCAGGAAAACTCTAGCTACATACAGCTCTGCTTTAACAACCTCCTGATAAAATTCTCTACACAATCGACCCCATTCCAGACCTTAGGAATGACCTTCCCAAAGCACTCCAGCTCTCCTCCTACTGCATGCACTCTGGACTACTTATTCTCTTAACCTGTTACACCAGAAGTGGAGACACCCACCTTCTTGGAATTATCTTGTCTTCCTCCTGTATTGAAGCTCATATTTTCTAGATCATGGTTCCCTGCCTTGGTATAATAGTACAGTTGGCAGTATCTTCTCAAGGAAAAAATGCATGGAGACACTTTAATAAACAGGTTTTAAAATGCATTTTTAATTTTTCAGATACCTTTCCATACACAGTTGTTGTTGTTTGTTTTTGGGTGTTTTTTTTTTTTTTCCTTTTTTGGTTTTTTTGAGACAAGGTTTCTTTATGTAGCCTTGGCTGTCCTGGAACTCATTCTGTAGACCAGGCTGACCTCGAACTCACAGACATCCACCTACCTCTCCCTCCCAAGTGCTGGGATTAAAGACGTGCACCACTGCCGCCTAGCTTAGATGTACAGCTTTTAAAAAGTGAAGGTAGTCAGTTACCTCTATCCCTAGTTCCATTCTCATGTTAACACCCTACAAGACTATGTACACTTGTCACAATTCACAAACAACAACGCACCATCTACAGTCCAACCTTTAAGCAGATCTCCTTACTTCTCTCTGAATGTCTCGTCTCTGTCTTAATATACCATCCAGGGTAATATTACACTTCCTTATCATGTTCCTTATGTCACAATGAAAATCAATGGTTTTACTTGGCATTATCTGTTAATTAATTAAAAATTGTGTTGTGTATGTGTGTGCGTGCACGCATATGTATGTGTGACAAAGAAACTGGAAGTAGAGTGTTGTGAGATATTTTGATGGTACTCCAACACTCCCGAGACTGCCAATAAATTTAAACCTTGAATCAGAGGGTGGAGTCAACATTCAACTGGCCAGAATTAACCATAGAGTTGTTGGCCAACCCAGATTAGGATAGAGACACAGGAAGAAATAGGGAGGGGCTTAGAAAGATTCGAGGGACTTTTTGACCTTGAAGTGTGGAGAGGCAAGGTCAGCAGATTGTTCCTCCACTGCACTCTGGATCTATCAGGTTTTTGCCCTAGTATCTGACTCTGAAGTTTTATTTAATAATAGAACAATATAAGTAAGTAATCGGTTCGGTGGAAAACCTCTGTTAGACACCTCAGCTTTACAATAACCAGTGTTACATACAATGGCCAGACAACTGGGGGTTAAATTATCATTTTTCTCACCAGAAAAAGTGATAGATCTTTTTGTTTTCCAGGATATATGCCAGGTACTATATTTTTAATAATATAAAATACAGAGAAGCAATTCTCAGTCAACCTGATGAATGCAGAAAAAACTGAAGATTGGACATGAAGAAGGATGAGAACAAATGCCCTTTTTTGCTTTAAAGCTACAACTCCTCCATAATGAGGTTGAAGTTAGTATTTCATATAAAATAACGCTGATTCTCACTGTGAACATCTGACCATACTTACTGTCAAGAGAGCTAAACTCCACTGTTTACTCAGGAAGCTAACCAAAATATCATCTTAAGAGTCTGCTGGTGGCAGCTTCTACCAAATTAGAGAAAGTTTTTTAATTCTTTTTACTGTTAAATTTTTCAATCATATGCAGGCATTGCCTTTCCAAAAAACAAGGCTCTTTACTATTATGCAGACAAAGTTAGCAAAACTGAGCCAGCAAGCTCCACTTTCTACTCCAGTTTCCCAGAAGGCAGTGCTTCCCAAGATTACTTAAGAGTTTCTTAAAATGAATCACTTTCTTAAATATGATGCAATAAAAAACTTAATGATCTGCTTGTTATTTATTTGTTTGATTTCTATTTTAAAAATGTATTAGTTGCCGGGCGGCGTGGCTCACGCCTTTAATCCCAGCACTCGGGAGGCAGAGTCAGGTGGATCTCTGTGAGTTCAACGCCAGCCTGGTGTACAGAGCAAGATCCAGGACAGGCATCAAAACAACACAGAGACAGACAGAGACAGAGTGACTTGAAAACATTCAAAATCATCTCTTGATTTCTCTGTGGAACACAAAGATCTAGACAGAAGTATTTCTTGTTGTTTTTGTTTATTTCTTACACACACACACACACACACACACACACACACACACACACACACCCCAAAAACTAAGCACTCAGAGCTACAATGAGATGAAAAGATGCAATGTGTACAAATACACGGGGGATCCATCTTTCACGTGTACCCCTGGGTCAGGGCCTGCTAGTTGCCTTCCTTACCAGCTATGCTTCCTCCCCTTACTTCTTTGCAATGGAAAACTGTTTTTCCCCAGATATGATAATGGTGTACACCTATAAACCCAGACTGTGGGAGGATAATTTCAGGAGGGTTGTAATTTCAGGGCCAGCCTGGGCTACATGACAGATTCTAGGCTGGACGAATCACAGTACTGACTCAGGGTCCAAAACATTACGCCCTGGGATATTTATTTATTCCAATTTCCAAAGCAGCTAGAATGGATGTGTAACTGAATTCTGGGGGGAAAGATTTAAGTGGTATAATAAAAGCAGTTTCCCTTCCTCTAAACAATTCAAATACGAGGATTAGGGCTCCAGCAGTCTCATGAACCATGAAGTTACCCTAAAGGTAAAGGCCTCAGGTTTCAAATCCCCTAATAACCATTACCATGCCTTAAAAAAAAAAAAAAATTTCCTTCCTTCCCTCTCAGCTTATCATGGAGAAGAAAGCATATGTAAAATATCTACTATTTAGAGGTGAAAAATAAATGCCTATCTTATTGAAGTCACTATTATAGGCCCTAAGAAGCAAGAGTAAAATACTGTATTATAAAAGGGCTTTAATATTCATGCCATTATGAAAATATCCGCTCAAGGGACCTCACTGGTGTTATCCAGTTAGCTCTGAAAATTATCATGGTTACACCCAAGACTTGAGGAATGATACCTTTGCTACATTCTCACTTGATGCAAGCTATATACAATTAAGACTTAACGTTTTTCAAATGGCTCAGTGGTTAAGACACTGGCTGTTCTTGCAAAGGACTTGGGTTCAATTCCCAGCACCTACATGGCAGCTTATAACCATCTGCAACTCCAGTTCCAGGGCATCCAATGTCCTCTTTTGACTTCTGCAAGCTCTTGCACAGAAATCGTGCACATACATACACTCAAGCACATACATACACACGCACATAAAATAATACATAAATATTTTAAAAAGAATTATCACTTTTAGAAACTATAATTTCATCATTTGTCAAGAAGTGACAACGTCCCCTCCTGTCAACTACATAAAACCAAAACCACAAATCTATTCACTTCTTCCCACTGCCACCACCTGGAGCTCCTATCATTCATCTCTCCAGGAACTCCTAAAACAACATCACCTTATTCTTATTCCTCCCCTATTCATTCTCCACACCTGGGCCAAAGTGATCACTCCAAACTACAAATCTGCACATCATTTTTCTGCCTAATACCAGTGTCTGTCTATGTCTCTACAGTCAAACTGCTAAGCCAGAAACTCCAAAACGAGATGATTAGTTCTGGTAAATGAATGAATGAGTGAATGAATGAAAGAACTTCCCCTACCCTCACCCTTTATCAAGTCCTTGGTAAGTTGACCTTACCTCCCACCAGCACGCTGAAATGTGTTCACTTCCTCCAAGGTAGCACTCTCCTCACAGGCATGATTCTCTTTACTCCAATATATATTCTGCTATGGTTTGAGTGTGTCCTTTCTATACGTGAGGTGTTAAAACTCAATGGTCAATGTGATAGCAGGCCAAGGTGGGGCCTTTAAGAAGTATTGATGCTCTGAAGTCCTACCTTTTTGCACGGTATTCTTCAAAGCTTCATAAAGCATGCAGCCTTCGCTTAGCCTCCCTTGCTCTCTGTCCCTACCACGAAAGGAAACTGCATTCCAGGGGTACAGCAAGTCACTGAACGGGAGAACACTTTCACAACAGAAGCAAGCCTATGGCCATCTTGATCTTGCATCTTCCAACATGCAGCACCATGAGGACTTAAGTTTCTGGCTTTCTAAATTTCTGCAGCTGTTCTGGCAGCTCAAATGGACAGAGGCCTACTCATAGCAGAGTTCTGCTCTCCATCCTGGAGGTTTTCATTTGAACATCTGCTCTCCTTACCCCTTCCTTTACAACTAGACTGTTAAGCTCTCACAGTCCTCTATACCTCCCCTTAGAGCATTAATTACATAGGTTTCCACCAGACAGGTTCTGTCTGGTCTCCACAGTCTAATTGCTAGGACAGTGACTGGTGACTGGTTTGAAAAAAAAGAAAAAAAGCAACAGAGAGAGAGCTCAGTGGTTAAGAACACTTGTGGTTCTTTCAGATAACCTGAGTTTGGTGATTTATTAACCATCCGTAATTCCACTTCCAAGGAACCCAAGACCCTTTTCTGACATACATGCAGGTAAAACAAACACTCATACACATAAATATTTTTAAAAGTTATTTTAATGAGAGGATTCATGAGGCTTTGTTGCAGAACAGATAAGTGAATGAGTAAGATTCTGAATAAAAAGTTGGCCTCTTGCGACAAGACTTACCACTTTATCCACTCCTTATTTGGAAATAACACTTCAGCTCCTCTCAATATCACACAAGAATCAATAATCTTAAAATGAGATTTTTTAAAAAATGTTATTGTATTATATAACTTGTATATAAAGAACGTGTTACATACATACTTTCAAAGGAATCTATGGATCTCCTCGAAAAGACCTGGTTTTCACTTGGCTCTAAGGTACCAGGGCTGGTCTGCAGTGACACAGTCCAAACAGGATTAGAACGGGGTGGGGTGGGGTGGGGAGAGTAGCCACTTTAGATTAGTTAAGGAGTCCAAGTTCACTGTCCTCATCCCTAATATTTGCTTCTTGGGTTAACAGTGGGTATCCTCAGATCCCATTTTGCAATGGAGTAAGGGGATATATTTAGACAGCTTTCCACAGCCTACATTAAAAAGCTACCTTGTGGGTTGGGGAAATACAAAGAATGGCCACGAGTAGAATGTGGGGAGAAAGGAAAGAAGGAGCTGGGAAAAGAAAATTTTTTTAAAGGCTTATGTCTGTACAGATAAATATAACACCAGAACCCATATTTGCAAGCGTTTGAGAAGATGAGAACTGACAACTATAAAGAATATCCCAACTTGGCATCCAGAAGTGTTTCGCTTGTTACAGATTATATAAAATACTGGCAACTGACCAGGACTCTACTTCCAGATTTTATACAGTCAACAAAAAGTACTTTAGTTAGTGTAGGTTAAAAATATTCTACTCTTTTGTCCTCAACTTGCTAGGAACAGATATTTTTAGTAAGAGCCCAATCAACCTTATCAAAATCAAACATCAAAAATAGACTAGAGGAACACTGGGAGCAAACATGCTATTTTTAGCTCTCCCATCTCTTCCCTGCCTCTGCCCACTAAACTCTGACTGCAGAGCCCATGCAATGAGCTTAGTTATTCCAAGTAAGATCCTTTTGTGACTCCCTCCTCCCCAGTAGTACCTGAATGCAGAAAACACTCGATTGATTAAAGATTAATACTGCCACAAACCATGACAGCTGCCTTTCCCGACTGCTTGGGGCGGTGGGAGGGATAAAAAGTGACAGAAAGGTTGGATCAGTATTCCTCCTGGGGATCTATTGCATGGAAAGAAAATTGCTATTTCAATTCCCTTTTGTTGCTAAAAATAGCAGTCTCCATTGATTCAAGCAAACAGTCTCCAGGCTTAGCAGAGCTGAATTTAGAAAGCACTGAAGTCCCTCAGAGCAAATGCTAACGTAGTCTAACATATGCCAGCTCATATTTAACAAAGAACAAAGAAGAGATGCATGCAGGGTGCAAGTTCATAAAACACCAGTAACTTCCTGCATTTTTATTAAAAAGAAATAGTGAAAGTAATACAAAATAGGAACAGGCAGTAAGAACTTTTTCTCCTAGTCATAATTAAAAATTATTTTTCAGAAAAAATTAAATTTATGAATAAACCTAGACATGTGGACATTTCCTACAACTACACTTTGGGGTCATATACACTTTTTTCCAAACACCACTGGGCTGTGGGATAATGCTTTTGTACACGGGTTTAATAAAACGCTGATAGGCCAGTAGCCAGGCAGGAAGCATAGGTGGAATAAGCAGACAAAGAGAATTCTGGGAAGAGGAAGGCTGAGTCAGGAGACACCAGCCTGCCACCCAGGGAGTAGCATGTAAAAGCACACAGGTAAAGCCACGGGACACATGACAACATATAGATTAACAAAAATGGGCTGAGTTTAAGTGTAAGAGCTAGTCAGTGGTAGGGCTGAGCTAATGGCAGAGCAGTTTTAATTAACATAAGCCTTTGTGTGTTTACTTGGGTCTGAGCACCTGCGAACCAGAAGGGACACAGGAAAACTTTCAGCTACACCACTGATCACTATAGAATGTGGATGCCCACTTTACTACAGTACGATACTAATATAAATTTCCCTGTCTCCCAGGCAGTTCTTTCGGGTTTCCTACCAAGCAGCTCTCTCCCACCTTCCACTACCTCTCTGCCTGATAGATAGTATAGAGAGCTACAGCATGCCGCTAAAAAAAAAAGCACCACAAAAATCAAACTCAAGCCAGGCAGAGGTGGCACACGCCTTTAATCCCAGCACTTAAGAGGCAGAGGCAGGCGGATCTCTGTAAATTCAAAGCCAACCTGGTCTCTAAAGTGAGTTCCAAGACAGCCAGGACTATTACACAGAGAAACCTTGTCTCAAAAACAAAAAACGAAACAAACTCAAAGAAGCAAACAGAAAATATCCAAGCACCCAGCACTAGTGCACCTATGTGTTCAGAACAAAGATAAGAGCTGATAAGCAGGATCCCCTTACAGAGGCGAATCACCTGGTCAACTTCAAGGCAAGGTTGTTGCCTGATTTTGTCCCTAAGCTTGGTGAAGACCTTTCTAAGCAATGATTCATTTCAATTAATGCCACATCCTCTTTAAAAATGCAAACACTATGTAATATTAAAAAGCTATCACTCCTCATGCAACCATGTGATTTCATAAAGCCAAACTGCTCATAGCTTTCCTTACCCAAAATGTAAGGGTAGAGCAGAGGAGGCTACAGAGAGCAGGGATCTGAATGATTACCACCTTTGAGTCACAGGACTATAAGACACCATATGGAATTAGGCTCTTATTTTAATACAAATAGTAAAACAAATCATTAAGCTCATGAACAATAAAATCACAACAGCAAAGGTTCAAGGCCAGGTTTAAGCCTCAACTCAGTCAACTTCTATTGTTTGTTTCTTTATTTGTAAAGTTAACATTGTTTCACAGAATCATGATAGAAGACTCACAACTACTGAGTAACCACCATACTAGACTAAGAAAATATTAAACAGGGCAATGTATATCATGTGTTTACCAAAGTACCTGGACAGAGTAAGTTCTCAATAACTGTTAGCAATGAGATGCAGAATATTAGGAGAAAGAAACAAAGGAAAATTGTTATTAATATTCCTCTTTTTTCCAAAGGAAATTGCAATTAATCTTGCTTCACAGTCCCTTAAATTAGAAGTAAAACTCCAATCAATGTATCATTCACTTTATACTACTCCATACTGTGGAGTCTGCATTTGGATTGCTCTCTTGGCTAGAATAGGCCTTTTAGGTAAGCTGGAGTTTCCTGAGTACCTAATGTGCCAAACAGCAGCAAACACTTCACAGATGCCATCTTAACAAGTTGTCTCAGCATCCCACAAAGTGCAATTATGAGCTGCACAGACTATTAAGAAAGTTTTTTTAAAAAAAAAAAAAAGTTAAAAAAGAAAAAAAGAAAAAAAATGGAGCCTTGTGATAGTTCCTAATTCTACAGATGAAGAAACATTGCTGAAGTTAAACAACTAGCCAAAAGCCATATTGTGCCAAATCTAATTGCTAGAACATGAATCTCCTATACTAGGAAATTTGCCTTATGAACCTTCACAGTTGGATTTAGCCACAGTACAGTATGCTTACATGAATGCTCCAGTGTCTTTCTCATTAATCTGATGATGTTAAATGCAGTTTTATTCTCTCTGTTCCTTAATCAGCCTCCCCTCCAGCCAAACTGCTTCATGTTTCCCAAATGGAACACAACAGGGAGTCAGCTCCATGTGTGCCTGAGTTACTCCTCAAACTGACAGAACCATTCTTCTTTATTCTCCAGTCACACCAACCACTTTTAATAACTTGAACTTCTAAGCTTTATGGACCACAACAATCATCCAATATGGCTGACTACTGGATTCTAGAATTCCAACAGGAGAGCCTAAATAATATGTTCACATTCAAAATAGACACGCAGAACCAACGTTCTCTAACTTGTTAAATCTGGCTCTTAACACTAATCATTAATCAGATCATAAAATATACTAGAGCTGGGAAGATAGCTAGCTCATTTGGTAAAATGCTGGTCAAAAGGACCTGAGTTTGCACCCCAGCTGGGTGTGCTGTCAAACATCTGTAATCCCAGTGCTGAGGAGGCAGAGCCAAGAAGATCCCCAGACCCAGAGTCTCCCGCTGAATAACTACTTCTCTAAAGACTAAATAGGCCATACTCATAGTTATCTTGCAGACCAAAGTCTGGAGTTCATACTTTCTAACAAGAACAGGTTCTGGGTGTGTGCTCCAGCCTGGAACACCGTCTCATCAGTTGCCTCTCTTCTTATTGTCCTTAAAGACAAATAACACTGGTCTACTTCTCTACCTAAGTCCATTTGCCTATAAATTGATAACAATGGTTGCATTGGGCAGCAAGTAAAATAGCAGCAAGATTAGAGGACAATGAACTGGAGTTCTTCCTCATAATCAACAACTTGCAAAACTCAGGACTCTTAATGATCAGAAGAATGGGATGGGACCGGAGTCCTTTCTCTGGCCTGGGAGAAGATGTGACATCCTGAATGGATAGGAAGGTCATTAATTGACAACTATCCAAACCTTACAAGATTACTTACTACCTGGTTTAAGACTTTCTGATAAAGAACAAAGATATACCACTGGCCCCTCCATGGGCCTGTCAATCACCTGAACAGAAAAATGGACCTCAAGAAGCTGTCGGTGGGTGGTGGTGGGGTGGGAGATGGCTAGAGAGACATCACAGTGGTTAAGAGCACTTGCTGCTCTTCTAGAGAAACCTGAGTTCAGTTCCCAACACCCACATCAGTCATCTTACAGCCACCTGTAACTCCAGCTCTAGGTGATCCAATACCATCTTCTGGGGTCAGCTGTTTGTTCTACAGAGCTTTAGAAACAGCAGAAAGACTACCTAAAATGTAGAGTATGGATAATGGTCCCTGGAACCACTGCCTATTCTCACCTTGAACGTTCTATTCTGCAGTGGTCCTGTGGCCACCATACACTCTCACCCTGAATGTTCTGCTCTACAGTGGTCCTGTGGTCACTGTCCACTCTCCCCCTGAGTGTTCTGCTCTGTAGTGGCCCTGTGGTCACAGTCCACTCTCCCCTGAGTGTTCTGCTCTGCAGTGGTCCTGTGGACACTGTCCACTCTCATCTTGAGTGCTCTGATCTGCAATGGTCCATGGCCACTGTCTACTCTAACTCAGAATGTTCTGCTCTACAGTGGTCCTGTGGTCACCGTCCACAGGATTTTGTGTGTGTGTGTGTGTGTGTGTGTGTGTGTGTGTGTGTGTGTGTATGTATTTATCATCATTAAGCACTTCGAATAATTACATACTATATATTACAATCAATGATTATTACATTATCTGTTAACTGTTATAAGGTAAAATAGCATAAAATATTTTCTTATTAAATTTTATCAAGAATTGTAGATGTGTGGCTATTGATTGCTTAATGAATCACTAAGTCACTCTGAGAGGTAACTCCATTCTTCCTTATAACTGTATCTTGGTTAGTCTTCTCCCACCCAACTTAGCCACACTCTAAAACCATGCCATTTGGTTATGACCCAACTTAAATAAGTCCTCCTATAGAAAAGTTTTGGATGAGTCCACCTTCTAACATGGCAATAATTTTTATGTGTTTTTCTGTTTTGTTTTGGTTTTTGGGGTTTTGGGGGGGTATATTTTGTTGTTGTTATTGTTGTTGTTTTGAGACAGGGTTTCTCTGTGTTGTTTTGGTGCCTGTTCTGGATCTCGCTCTGTAGAACAGGCTGGCCTCGAACTCACAGAGATCCGTCTGGCTCTGCCTCCTGAGTGCTGGGATTAAAGGTGTGCGCCACCACCACCCACTTATGTGTTTTTTTAATCTCTCTCTCTAACTAGATCATAAACTTCATGAGAGAGGCAAAGTGCTTTTACTGACAGATGAATCCCCTGTGCCCTGAATAATAACTGGCAAGCAAATTATCAATGAATATTGAAAACTAACATTCAACCAGGGTTACTCAGGCTTCTTTGATGTTGAATAGATTCTTGTCTGTTCAAGCCACCAGTCAGTTGTCCCAACCTAAAGCTGGAAAATTCCTGACTGCTGAAGAAATGCAGAAGACTCAGAATATTTACTATCCCCTCACTGTTGCTACTGTCCCAAACTGTAACATGCTCACTGTGTTCCAGGCAAAAAAAACTTGATCATGGGGGTAGGAGGAGGGCTGTTGTTTTCTGTTTGCTTAAAGGGTTTCAGTTTTTGTTTCTGAGCCAGTATCTCAGTATGTAGCCCGAGCTGGTCTGGAATTCATGACCCTCCCACCTCTGGGATTGCAGTTGTGCACCACTATGCCTGGCTGACACTAGGTATTTTCTCTACAGTGCTAAATAAGCAACACCTTTCTTTAACTTTTACAATAACATCTAAGTTACCTATCAGTTGTATAAAATGAGTCTCAGAAAAGCTAAAGAACTTGCCCAAGGTAACAGAGCTAGAAGATGGGTGGTCTAATTTACAAATCCAAGTTCCTGGCTTTAATGTCCAGTCTGACACAAAATGCTATACTGCCACCAATGTAAAATACCCACACATAAGTCTTTCCTTCTTAAACTGTGTGCTCTGTAAGTCAAGAGTCTTGTTTTCCAAACCACTGAATCCCCCAAGGCCCTTAAGCTGGTATTTAGTAGATGTGTTAGACAGACAAGTCAACCCCAATCCTAAATTTTATGAAAATGAGATACTGAACTGGATGTGGTTGCTCACATCTATAAATCCAGCAGGTGAGAGGCTGAGGCAGCATAACCGCTGAGTGTGAAGCTAGCTTGGCCTATATAATAAGCACCAGACCAATCTGGGCTACATAGTGAGACCTTATCTCAAATAATAATAATAATAATAACAGCAGCTTATATTATTATAAGAGGATGTGTCCCTTGCCTTCTCTTGGTTATAGAGATTGACCTTATGTTTTATTTATTATATCACTCAAGTATCTAGAATCAAAATTCAGTGTCTCTAGGGTCTGAATGTTTTGGGTCTTCTCAAATCTGCATGCAAGTTAAAATGTTCATCTTTGTGGTAAGGATGTTCTGAAGTGGACCTTTGGAAGGGGATGAGGACATGAAGACAAAACTCTCATGAATGGAAGACACAAAGGAGCTCATTCATCTACTTCTTCCTTGTGAGGACACTGGGTTGTCCTCTGTGAGTCAGGATGCAGACCAAGAAGGCACATCTATGAACCAGGACCTTGCCAGATACCATGCCTCCATCTTGACCTCACAGACTCTGGAATGGTAGGAAGTAAATTTGTATTTCTAAGCCAATCAGCTTATAGTCTTTTGTTGAATTCTAACACACAGGATAAAGATGTATTTGTGCTCAACCCAAGAGCGGAGGGTGGGGTGGGTGGGGTGGGGGGGTGGATATCTGACCCTCAGCACCATTAGAAAGCAAACTGAGCTACTGCCAAGCCCATGCATGAGACAAGGAAGTAAATGAACATATACATATAGACACAAAGCGAGGCATTTGGAGGAGGTAGTCAAAAACAGCATGTACCCAGAAAGCCCCTTATGTACACGGCGTTCTCTTCCTTGATTTCCACAATGATTTGCAACGGCTTTCCATATTAAACAATAAGCAGAATGAGTAAACAGCAGCTGCTAGATGAATGAACTGCGTGATGCTGAAAATCTCTGAATTGAAGTATCTAATAATGAATTGAAATTTAAAAAAAAAAAAAAACCACACACACACACACACACACACACACACACACACACACACTCTCCTCCTCCAAACAGCTGCATGAACAAATCAAAGAGAAAAAAGGAGTTGGAGGGAAATGAGACGAAGAACAAAATCTGGTCTGGATGGCACATTTATAAAACTGATGGCCTGTCAGCAAGATACTGATGAATATTTCTGCAGGATAAAAATGGCAACCCAGGTCTAAAAATAAACCAGTGTGCTGCAGACCTGTCTGGTTCAGCTACACCACTGGAATACAAACGCCTCACTCACCAGGACATTTTAACTCATGGCTTTACAAAGAAGGAAAAACCGATCATTTTGATAGCACGATAAGATATTTTATATGCTTTTAAATCAGTTATTTTTTATATAGTATATACTGAATTTAAGTTTAAATGCTTTTCATTTTCTAAAACTAGGTAAAAATAAATGGAGAAAGAAATAAACTATTAACTCACCTTTTATAAAAGATTATTTCCTTCCAATCCCATTATAATAAAATAGACTGGCATTATTATCACATCTCATGATAATATCCCTTTAAAATGTGAATTTAAAAATAAATGTAAGTTATTTCTAAGCCAGGTGACTTGAACAGATGATGTAGTCAAAATGCTATCTTCATCTAAATAACTTTGGGAAGGAGTGAAAACAAAAATCTGTTATCTCATTTTGTACCCACATTTACAGTAAACACCTGACGACTAAAATACAAATTTGACCAAGACTTCATAAGCAGAGTATTTATTCATCAAATTCATTTACCTTGGTTAATCCTGCCTTACAGTTGATTCTGGTCTTAATTAAATGGTGGCGTGAACTTTGCCCAGGCTGGTCTCAAACTGGTTCAAGTCATTTTCCTGCCTCCATCTCCCAAGTAGCTAGGACTCCAGACACACACCTATATGCAATCATTTTTAATAATAAAACTGAGTTAACTCTCCGTAACAACAAAATATGAATACTGAATTGTACTTGAAACTTTATAAGCACACCCAACTGGAAGAGATAGAAAACAGGAAAAGAGGTGAGCATCCAGGCCCAGCCAAATTCTCACAATAGAATAACAAGACCTTCCTAATTCCTGATGGTATTCTATAGTAAACAGCTACACATTCAAATATAAGCATATCCTCCAAGATACAGCCACATGCTTTCTCCACTTACATACTGCAAAGTTTGCTAAGGTGAGAAAACACATTAATGATCACAAAATAAACAAAATTTCTTTGTGAGTTTTTACCATCGATCTTATTTATATAGAAGTCTTTGCTAAGTTAATAATGATCAAGATAGTGCTCTTGTTTCCCACTTCAAGCTACTGTCAAAACTGGCTATAGGACTACCTATTTATTCATATGCACAAGCCAAGACCCTCAAAGTTGGCATTGATTCTTCTTGTTCCCACATGCCATATCCAATCCATCCATCCATAAGACCTGTCTACATCCTCTTAACTTCACACCATATATAACCACTTCTCACCCTCACAGCACCACATTCAAAGCACCAGGATTCATATCCCCCTACATGACTGCTTCCACCCTTGGTCAGTACAGCTTCTGGCTGAAATCTTCCAATTGTTTTACGTTGAAAATGTACTGGTTTTTCTTTTCAATGAAACCCTATACAAGCCAAACAAACCACATCTATGAGCCAGATAGATGAGAGGTACCATTTATTATTAACTTCTCACCTATAGTAAATCCCCCAAGTTTATACTTATTTGGTGCAACGGATTATTTTAAAGATGACCATAATAATCCTTCCCACTCCACATGCCCTCCTACAATGTGAATTTGCATTCCTCCCATCAAAATATGGAATCTGTTCTCCTTCTTAGATGTGTAACTTGCTTTAATCAATATGTTTTGGTTTCTCTAGTCTGGTCCAGGCCTTAAGAGACTACAAAAGGAATTCTCACTCAAAATAATTGAACAAAGTTGGGCATGGTGGTTCAGGCCTGTAATCTCAGCAAGCAGGAGGCTGGGGAGAAGTATTATCACAAATTCTTGGCAAACCTGACTACATAGTGAGATGTTGTCTCATAAAGCCAAAACTATTGAATGAGAAGCCTTGTGGAGGGGAGTCAAGATTCCAGATATAAATAAGGCCATCTTAGGTCTTGTGGCAATCAGAAGTACGCTCCACAAAAGTAGAGTCAAATGTTAAATCTCCCTGCCCCAGCAAAGCCATCTTTGCTGATCCTATATGGCACAGAGGCACATTTCTGAAGTACTGCATTGCAATGAAATGGCTATGACTTTAAGCAATCACATTTTAGAATGGTTTGTTTTCCAATAGCAGTAATTAGATAGCTAGAAGTGAGGTACCAAAAAGCACCACCTAGCCTGGCATAGTAGCATATCCTTATAATCCCAGCACTTCGGAGATAAGAGTCAGGAAGATCAGGAGTTCAAAGCTAGCTTTAGCTACATACCTAGTTCAAGGCCACCCTAGGACACATGAAACCCTACCTAAAGAAAGCAAACAAACAAACAAACAAAAAAAACCCAATTACTTAAAACAAAGTATCAGATTAAAAAACCTAATAACCAAGAGAGATTGAAAAAGTGGTAAACACATTGTTTGCAAAAGCCAGAAAAATCATGAAAAAAATTGCTGCTAAAAGAGAATGGTGCATGGTGGTTGGGAGTCAGGCAAGACCACTCCAAGATGGAATATTTATCTATCTGGCATGTTTGTTCCAGGTAGAATACTGAAAGTGGCAATTGGTTAATTTATCTATACATAAAAACAGGAAGAGAAAATCAATGAAAAAGAGAGAACTTTAATTCCTAAGCAGAATTAAGAGGACGTGCAGGGTACTGTGGTATTCTTTTCAACCAGCAAGGATTCTCAACAAGAAATAGGTTCCCAGTGCAACTCAAAGAAGAGTTTGTCCCTAAGGTTTCTCGCTGAAAATCTGAAAGGATTTGAGGTGCTGCCTAAACTTACTCATCTACACAACTGACTTCCAAGAATCTTAAGGCCCTTCTACAACAGACTAATAAATCCAAAGAGTGGTCTGCCTTGGAAAGGAATTATGGATGTGGGTTTGGGGGATGATAATCAATCCACAGAAAACTCTCAAAATCTTTAAGAAAAGTATGCCACTAAAAGTCCAACCAGCTTGCATTTCAAAAGATTACAAAACCAAAAAACAACAAAAACTCCATGACATGAGAAGTTACTTCCTACAGGTGGAAACACACCCATTTCTCATGAAAAAGGGAAAGCATCGGCAAAGCAGAAAGCCCAAGGGGTAGAGAGCAGTCTCAGAAAACAACACCAAGCGAAGAAACATTCCCAGGAGCAAAACAGGGCACTAATCAAGGAACATCCTTGGTAAATGGAGTGGGAGAACTATGGACACTATGGATTTCAAAATTGCCGTGGACCAGTGATAACTGTCTGTTTCCTGTTCATAAGTAGGAGGGTCCATTCTTGTTCCTGCCTCAACACTGTATGGGGGTGGGGGTGGGGGGAAATGGTGCCAGGAGGGTGATGTAACTTGTCTTTGGTTCTGATTACTTAAGGACCTGTATCATATAACTGCCTAAGAAATCTCATGTGCACCTGGGTTTTAGTTAGATGATTAAGATACTAGATTCCAAGTTGATATCACAAT
Organism: Peromyscus eremicus; assembly: GCF_949786415.1. Taxonomy (NCBI): domain Eukaryota; kingdom Metazoa; phylum Chordata; class Mammalia; order Rodentia; family Cricetidae; genus Peromyscus; species Peromyscus eremicus. The sequence goes on from NC_081419.1 coordinate 70,036,209, forward strand.
GGACTAAGACTTCTAGGGGAGTGCTAAGTATATTCTGCATATGGAGAGATGTGAGTAGACAGTAGCAAAGCATTTCCAAAGACGGCTATAACAATAACACCCATCTTCTCCCACTTTACTATGAGAATCTGCCACTGTCTCATCAATCCCATCAAAAGTCCTTCCATTTAAATCTGGGCTGATTATGTCTCCATCTAACAGAATGTGGAAATGGCTTCCACCCTGTACCTGTACCAGTGAATGGCAGTGAAAGCAGAGATCCATGGCTGCTCAAAATGCTGAGAATAGGTGATGGTTGAGGGCTCAGTTCTAAACAAGACATTTACACCACTCCCTCTGAGGTTCAGAGAGCACTGTGGAAGAGGAGGCAGAAGTATGTAAGAACCAGAAGCTACAGTTGAATGGCTGTGAAATACCGTCCTCTATACCGAAACACAACCTCTTCAATCAAGAACTCTCAACAACTATGGTTACCTGCGTGAGCTGGCACAAAAATGGCCCTATCAACAACCAGTCATGTACAAGGGAAGGATTTATGGGACTCAACCCTTGTGCTGAGCTTTTGGCTACTGCAGATTCTGTTCTTGGGATGTCTTGTCTTCAGATGTGTTCCAACTGCTGAGTTTACCAAGCTCCAAGAGACAGCCCCACACAGACGACACTAATTAAACTTAGTGAGTAACAAAACAAAGTGAATAGAAATAAATATAAGAAAGAGATTTGTACAGCACTCGGGAGGCAGAGCTAGGTGGATCTCTGTGAGTTCAAGGCCAGCCTGGTCTACAGAGCGAGAGCCACGACAGGCACCAAAACTACACAGAGAAACCCTGTCTCAAAAAAAACCAAAGAAAGAAAAAAGAAAGAGATTTGTAGAGGCATGGAAGTAAAAGGGTAGCAGGGAGACAGAAGAGGGTGATAGGTGAGAGTAGTCAGGTATGCATTAAGTACATATGTGAAACTGTCAGCAACTTTAATTAAAAAAGAATGTAGCAGGACTGGCATGATATAGCTTCTAAAACCAAAGCCTTAAGATACTTTACAACTTTTGTTTTTACCCTCTCCAAATAATCTCAATACCATATAAGGCCGCTATCTAGTCTAGTGAATGAGCAGAGAATGGAAAGTGCCACATTAACTAGTTGCAATCCTTGGACATGGAAGTGATGCATCATGAATCTGCTAGCTCCAGTGGGGATATCCTAGTCAAGAGACTAGAGAAAAGCTGTCTTCTCCTGAGTCCCAAAATCATGATCTATAAAATTCTGAGTAATACTGCAAGTGATGAGAATTCTAACCTAGGATCCATCCCTTCATTCACATTCATCAATTATATACTGAGTTCCCAATAGGTACTAGGCACTCTACTAGGCCCTGAGAAAACAAGAGCAAAACACAAGGATAGAGCTCCTAGAGTTTATATTTTCATGAGGGAAATAAGGATAGACCACTATTGATCTGCTTTAGTAAGTAAGATGCTTTTTCCAATTTCCAATATTCTAAGAGTTAGTGTTTGCCAAGCAACTAAATCTGGTCTTAACTTTCTCCTTGAAATTGTCACTTAGATGCTTCATCACTGTTCCAGGAGCTATTTTTAGCTCAGCTTTTTCTTCAGACTGAGCAAGAAGAAAAACAAGGTCAGAGTGATATAAGACCACTAATAAATTTGGTGCATCTGAATCTTCACTAAGTAATGCCTCTGCTTACTTGGAACACGAACAGTTTCTCTCCTCTTCCCACATCCTCTCTTAAGAAAGGCAGTATGCTTACCGTGTCTTCTCTACCTGGGAACTCCTGAGCACTCAGGTCCCTGCTCACTGCATCTACAGACAACACATTGTGAGTACACCATATTCTAGTTTTGGGTTTTCGCTTAGCTGTCTCCACTAGATTATTAGTCCACCATGGAAGGAACTATTCTTCCAACATAACATAAAAATTTGCATATAATTTTAAGTGATCAACAAATGTTTTTTGACTAGAGGAACCTTAAAACCTTGACTACAGCATGATTCTCTCATCAATAAAATGGAGCTGATAACCCAAGAAAATGGAATTACAACTTCCTAGGAAAACACAAAGCACTATTCTATCATTATTGACCACACATAAGCACAAACTGCTTCCTGTTACTAGTCAAGTTACTCTCAGAGTATGATGATCTACTTGCTACACTTAAGGACATTTGGGTTAGCATATCAACTCCTAAATAAAGTTCCACACATGTATATATAAGTACTGTTTCATTGATGCTTTTGTTATATTTTCATCGGTCACTTTGGCTGTCATTTGTCATAATCTATCTATATTTTAATTCAAAAGGACAAAAGCAAACCTCCAGGGTTCTAGATTACCAAAGAGCAAACACAATTTGTCCAGTTTTTGTTTGTTTGTTTGTTTAAGTCCTAGGATTCTTTAGCTAAGCAAACTTACCAACTCAGTTTCCAGGACACTACAGTGGTTATTTGGAAATAGGACCATAAATGTACAGAGGGTGGAAGGGATATGCACACACATTATCAGAGTCTTAATTCAATCCCTGATGTACATGAAAGACTTACACTCTACATTGTCCAATATGGTAGCCATAAGACACATGTGGCTATCAAAATTTTCAATCAAAATTAGAAATTTAAAAAAAATCACATTACCCATACTCCAAGTGCTCAGTGGTTCCTGACTACCAAACTGTACAACAAAGAGACACTAATTTCATCACCACTAAAAGTCCTATTGGCCAACAGTGCCTTCAATGAATGGAACCATCTTCATATCAAATTATTGAGAGAATTCTAAAATGGCTTTCTGCCCGCAATAAGGGAAACTGTGATATTTCATAAGAAATAAACAGTCTGTAAATACACCATTTTCATAAACTGACTGATTGCAGCTTCTATTAAAATTCATTGAAATGACTAATATCCCAATTAAAGACAATTCACTGTATTTCTCACTGTAACACACTTTTTTCTTTCATCTCACTCACCTCAGCACTGCAGCTGGAACCCATGGCTTCCTGTCCCAGGCTGAATGTTCTACACAAGCCTGTATAGCCTCACAGCCCAGGATGGCTGAAAACATCCACAGGACTACCTGGCACCGGACTGCTCAAATCAGCTATCACCCAGACCCACATCCAGGGATTTGAGTTGTTGGCCCATCCCAACACCTACCCCATCTATGACCTGCCAGAGTGCATGAAGAGACTGGTCTTGTGGAACCATAGCCCTGGGATTTCCATGACTCGAGGCAAGAACAGAATATCAGAGAGGAGTTTCGGTAAGGGTCCAGTATTGATGGTACACCAAAAATCAGGGGCCTTGAACCAGACCAAAAACGCATTGCAAATGAACATTTGCAAGTAAAGCTGAGTAGACAAAAGGGTATACACTGTGTGACTCCATGCAGCTCCCAATGCCACTAAGATGAATGAAGAGGTGCTGGAGAGGCAGGAAAGACAGAGGAGCAAAGTAGGTATTTTGTTTTGTTTTTAATTAATATTTTTAAATTTTTCTTTTGGGGGGGAATGCTATGGGAGTGAGGGACAGATATGGAGGGACTGGGAAATAAGTGGGATTGGGATGCATGCTGTGAAATTCCCAAAGAATCAATAATAAAAAAGATATATTACTCTATCACTAAGAGTTTTATTTTAAAACCAAAAACTGCTTCAAAATATTAGACTTCAAAATATAATCCTTCAAAAGGATTCAAAGATGTTAGAGTTTCTATTGCTGCAATGAAACACCATGACCAAAAGCAAGTTGGAAAGCAAAGGGTTTATTTGGCTTACACTTCCATAGCCTATCATTGAAGGAAGTCAGGAAAGGAACTCAAACAGGGCAGGAACCATGGAGGGGTGGTAGCCATAGGAAAGCACAAAGCACTATTCTATCATTATGGACCATACTTTGCTCAGTCTGCTTTCTTATCAAATCCAGGACTAACTGCCCAGGGATGGCACCACCCATAATGGGCTGGGCTTCCCCCATCAATCTCTAATTAAGAAAATACCTACAGGTGGATCTTATGGAGGTATTTTTCTCAGTTGAGGTTCCTTCCTTTCAGATGACTCTAGCTTGTGTCAAGTTGGCATAAAACTAGCTAGAACAAAAGATAATTTATGGAAATTCCACAAATTCAAGAGAAGCCTTAAAGAATTTCAAAGGACAAAAGTAATTTACTTAATTTAAAAAAAAAAAAAAAGTATTTTTGAACTGAGCCTTTTGGGAGGACAAAATGAGCGTTTACTTCTAAATACTAGATAAAATCCAAAAGAAGCTTCATCTGAATAGAAGTCATCATCAGTATAAATTCTAAAAGTCTTCCATGCTCATCAGCCTCTCTAGAGTGTATTATTACAGTTCACCCAATCTTAAAAAACAAAACTCATCGTTTAAAATAAAAATACAGGTAAAGAACTTTTTATAACTGAAATCATATTGCGCCTCCTTTAGTGAGCCAGTTCTCCCTCCCTTCTAGAAGGGCAAAGAAATTGGTATACAATGTGCACACCACCAGACTGTAGAATTCAGCACCCCGAGACACCCGCAGTCACCATTCACATCAGTGAAGCCTAGTGTCACCAAGAGACCATGCAGCAATCACATCACAGCACAAGACACAGTCCTTTCTCTTCAGAACAGGGAATGGTAGCCAACTGCCCATATTCTGAGTGCTTTGAAAAAACACAGAAGTGCAGCAAAACGCAAAATGTTTCTCATTGCTGGGCGGTGGTGGCGCACGCCTTTAATCCCAGCACTCGGGAGGCAGAGCCAGGCGGATTTCTGTGAGTTCGAGGCCAGCCTGGGCTACAGAGTGAGTTCCAGGAAACGCACAAAGCTACACAGAGAAGCCCTGTCTTGAAAAACAAAACAAACAAACAAACAAACAAAAAGTTGACTAATGTCTCATCAACTGTGTCATAACACAGGACAAAAGGCCACAACACACTGTATAAAAGGTGTCAAATCAAAGCACTGCTTCTCCTCTCCGGGAGTTAACAAACCAACAGAAGATGACCTACCATCATAATCTGGGGGGCAGGAAACAGTCACCTGCTTGGCTGATACGTGGACTTGTTAAGCCCTTTCCTTCCCACTTGTTACCTGAACTGTTTCATTGCCCTGTGTTTTCTCCACTGGAGGGCACAGTGAGCTAAGCGAAAACTCGGCAAAGCTAATCTGTTCTGTTCTGTCATCCCAGGAAGAAGGATGGGTAAAAAGGTTAGAGCTGCAGTTGGAAAAGTCTTGGTGATATTTAAGTATTTCACTTCTGTTCTTGAAAACCACTGCAAAAGGTGATCTTTAACTAGCTAGACCAATTATGTTCCAAGCACCGTTATCTATAAAGTATAAATAAAAGATGAAGGGAAAGCAGGGAAAGCTAAACACTGTGGTAGAAATGACCCACTTTAGGCAGAGAGAACACCAAGTCTGCAGGAGCCATTCTGTTAAGTACACCAGCTGCAGCTGGGCCAGGAAGACACGGCTGAGACATGAAGATATCAGTCGAGTGCTCAGCAAAAATAGGTTTACTTTTATTTTTTGTATAATCATTTTAGAGTTACATCAGCAGTTTGCTGCTCAGCAATTCAGAGCTCCCTTTTCTTTATAAACCAAATCAATTCTAAATGTACAGTGTAAAATATTTTCCACATACTTAGATCAGCAGATAAACATATAAACAATATACTCATATGTACTCAATAAATGTGCAGTTTTCAAAGAAGCTTAGACAACAATAAGCCCTTTTATTGTTTTTAAAAACTGCTTTAGAAGGTGGGCTTGGTGGCGCCTGCATGTGAGGCAAAGGTTGAGAAATCTCTGTGAGGACAAGGCAAGCCTGGTCTACTTAGCAAATTCCAGACCAACTAAGGCTACATAGTAATAACACTGTCTCAAAAAAAAAAAAAAAAAAGAAAAAAAAAAAAACAAGAAAAAGTTGCTTTAGAATAAAACTGCTTCTAGACTTCTACTTCACCACAAAATTTTCCAAACTTTTCTTTATGGAACAGGTAATGTGATAAGAAACTGCACTTTATTCGTCCAGTGAACAATATGTTACAACTTGTGCTATAAACTCAAGGTGTCATCTCTTTCCCCAAGTTCATATATTGAAGCCTAAATTTCCAACGTGGTGACATCTGTGGATGAGACCTGAGATTATCAGGGAGGAGCCCCTGTCTGAGTCTGGGGTCGTTACAGGAGAACAGATGGCCATCTGCACACCAGGAAGTGTGCCCTCCCCTGACATCATCTGCCTTGACCTTGGGCTTCCAAATCTCCAGAGCTGTGGAATTAAATGTCTGTTGTCCAAACCAACCAGGCTGAAGTGTTCTGTTAATTCAGCCCAACTTGAAGAAGATAATTTAGCTTTTTGTTATACTTAGTCCAAATTAATTTTTGTGAACAAGCAAGTGAAACAACGTAATTTCAGTGGGACTCAGTCTTCAAAGGGATCAGAGTACCATGTATATGCATGTGATGGGCCTCAATTTAGATGCATTATTTTAAAATAATTTATCAAAGAAACACAGACGTCTCAAGAGGGGTTATCCATGTACCTCAACAACAGCCAGGTTCAGCCTGTGAAGTTCTAGAAGAATTCCATTTGCCTGATAAGAGCTGACCGCAATTCCGCCCACCACACACCACACACACACTTATTTAAAACATGGCTACCAGCCAGGCGGTGGTGGTGGTGCACGCCTTTAATCCCAGCACTCGGGAAGCAGAGCCAGGTGGATCTCTATGAGTTCGAGTCCAGCCTGGACTACCAAATGAGTTCCAGGAAAGGCGCAAAACTACACAGAGAAACCCTGTCTCGAAAAACCAAAAAAAAAAAAACAACAACAAAAAAACCATGGCTACCTATTAAGAGTACTCCAGGCAAAGGAATAAGCAAATACAAAAGTTATTTTGTGATACAAATTCTCTAGAAACAATGAGGCCCATATGGTTGGAAAGGAATGAAGAAATTTCATTCAGGTCTGTTTAGTTGTCACCTGAATGGGAAAGCCTGCCCGAGCCTATGTAAAATGGCAGGGATAAATTCTCTTCCCACCCTCCTTCATTATTCTCTCTCTCTCTACTTTGATGATCTCACCAGGCTTGTCAAATGTTTGCTTATTGTCTGTCTTTCCCTATTAATATGCAAGCTGTATGAAAACAAACACTTTGTCCATTTTGTTCAATGCTATACTCACAGCACACTGCAGAATATGGCACACCAAAAGCAATCAAATAACAGTAGACATTATGACTTCCAGTATAGTGCTTTTATGGGATTCCTGAGTGTGCAAATGAGCACATCTCTGATTCTTGTGGAGTCTCATTTTCGTTTTCCTTCTGTTTGTTTCTGTTGTCCAACAGTGATGTGATAGTTTTTGTTTTAACTTCTATTTTATTTTTGTTTTATTTTATTATTATCCCTTAGAAGCCTGTTCTTTTGAAAGATAAAAAGGGAGTGAACCTGGAAGGGAGAGGAGGTGGGAAGTAACGGGGAGGAGTAGAGGGAGAAGAAGCTGTAATCAGAATATAATGTGAGAAAAAAATCTAATTTGAAAGAAAGAAAGGAAGGGGGGGGGAGAGAGAGAGAGAGAGAGAGAGAGAGAGAGAGGGAGAGAGAATGAGAATAAAATAAAATGTAACAAAAGCTTAGGACTTCCAGAAGAGATGGTAGCCAAGAAGTGACACCCATGTCCACTGAAGAAGATAAGAATGAGAATAAGAAAAACTAGATTAATTCCACAGGAAAACAGGAAAAGCTTCAGAGTCACAAAGTAGGTGAAAGGGCACCTAAATGGTGCAAAGAGATAGCAATGCACCTAGCACAGCTTTGGTGGAATTCCAAAGCAGTTTCTGTTCCCCTTGCTGAGTGGTACTGGGAATCAAGTCCTCAAGAACAGGCTGCGCCGCAGAGATGGAGAGATGGCCCAGGGGCTAAGAGAGCTCGCTGCTCTTCTGGAGGAGCTGAGTTCAGTTCCCAGCACTCACAGGAAGGCTCACAACCTCTGTACCTGCAATCCCAGGGATCTGATGTCTCTTCTGGCCTCCTTAGACACCATCACGAATGTGGTACACAGGCAAAACATCCATATACATAAAAGTAAAATAATTTTCAAGAGGAATAACCTGCTCAAATAAAACTGGAAGACACAGTCAAGGCTACAGATTCATAAACCACAACACAAAAGCCCAAGAAAAATGAAAAGGAAAGGCAATGTGACTCCTTCAAAACATATTCTGAACTGTTATTGAAATCAAAGATCCTAAAATAGGTAAAATGCCAGATGTACATCTCAAAAGTGAACTGATAAAAATGATCAGCACCCTAAAGGAGGATACAAACAAGATGCTGGAAGATGCCTTGGCAGCTAAGCATGTGCACTGCTCTTCAAGACCATTTCAGTTCCCAGCACACACAAGTGACTCACAACCACCTGTAACTCCAGCTTCAGGGTATCCAATACCCTCTTACGGCCTCTGGGGACACTAGACAGATAAACACGCATAAACCCACATTCATACACACTCATATATATAATTTATAAATCTTTTTTTTAAAGAGGATACAAACAAGGATAGGAATCCAATCTAGTACCTGAAAAGTCAGCAAATGCATGGGAAAAAAACAGCAAGACAGATGAAAGCATTAGCAACATGAGTGAAAAACTCAGCAAAGAAATTGAAATTAAAAAAAAAAAAAGAACTACGTACAATAGAATTAAGAACACAATGAATCAAATAAAAATAAACCCACAGTGGAAAGCATCACCAACTGATATGGTTGATGCAAGCAAAGAAGGGATATCAGGAAAAGAGAACAAGATCACTAACGCACTACATTCAAACATCATTAAGGAAAAAAGAAACGAGCATGGCCACAATCCAGGCTGGTTCCATTTCCTAGCTATTATAACAGGTGTCAGAAATGCGTTGAAAGAACCTCTGTGGTAAACTGACTTCCTGGTGTGTTATATGATAGTTCTGTCTTTAGTTTTTCTGAGAGACTTCTGTACTGACTTCTGTAGTGAATGCATGCATTGCCCTCCTACCAGCAGTGAGTAAGAACTCTTTTCTCTACAAATCCTTGCCAGCATTTCTTATTTGCTTCCTTGCTTTCTTTTCCCTCAGCCTCTAGGCTACTTAAATTTTTTTCTTTTTGGATTTTAAAAAAAGGTTTTCTGTGTAGCTTTGGCTGTCCTGGATCTCATTTGGTAGACCAGGCTAACCTCAAACTCATCAAGATTCGCCTGCCTCTGCCTCCTGAGTGCTAGGATTAAAGACATATACCACCACCATCATCCAGCTTCTTATTTGTATTTATTCTTGATGGTAGCTATTCTAGATGCAATAGGATGGAATCTCATAGCAGTTTCAATCTGCATTTCCTTGGTGGCTATGAATGGTGAACAATTTCAAGTATTTGTTGGCCATCTTTCTTTCTTTTTGAGAATTGTTTATTCAATCCATTAGCACATTTATCAATTGGATTTTGTATGAATTTTGCAGTTGCTTATATATTCTAGATATTAACATCTTGCCTGATGCATAGTCAGCAAAATTTCCTCCTATTCTATAGACTGTCTCCTCACTCTGATAGTCTTTCTTATTTTATTTATTGATTTTGAGTCTCACCATATAATTCTGGCTAGCCTGGAACTCACTTATGTAGGCTGGCCTCAAGCTCACAGTGATCCATCTGCCTCTGCTTCCTGAATGCTGAGATAAAGATGTGCACTACCATGCCCAGCAAGGTGGTTGTTTCTTTGACTGTGCAGAAGCTTTTTAATTTCCCGACTCTTCTTTGTCAATTCTAGGGATTATTTCCTGTGGTATTTGAGCACTTTTTTTTCAAGTGCTTCCCAATTTTTAATTACCTTACCTAGCAATTTCTTTAGCAGTTTCCAAGTTTCTAGTCTTATGAAAGTTTTTGATTCATTTTGAGTTGATTTTTGAAGACATGGATCTTGTTTCATTCTTCTACACCTGAAAACCCAGTTTTCCCAGGACTATTTTCTCCAATGTATGTTGTTTATACCTTTATCAAAAAGCAAGGTGGCAAAACAAAAAACAAAAACAAAAAAAACAAGGTGGCTATAGCTGTGCAGCTTTATTTCTGGGTTCTCTAGTCTATACTGTTGATTCTTCATGCCCGTTTCCTTGCTTTTGTTTGTTTGGTTGGTTTGGTTTTTATTTTTTGTTTGTTTTATTTTGTATTTTTACCAATATGATGAAGTTTTTGTTAGTATGGCTCAAAAATGTAACTTGAGATCAAGTATTGTGGTTTCTCCAGCAAAGGTCTTTCTACTAAGAAAGGTTTTTGGTCAGATTTTTTTTTTTTTTTTCTTTTTGGTTTTTCAAGACAGGGTTTCTCTGTGTAGTTCTGGTGCCTGTCCTGGATCTCACTCTGTAGACAGGCTGGCCTTGAACTCACAGAGATCCGCCTGGCTCTGTCAAGTACTGGGATTAAAGGCGTGTGCCACCACCACCCAGCACCTTCCTTCCTTTCTTATTATTTCTTTTTTTCTGAGACAGGGTTTCTCCGTGTAGGCCTGGCTGTCCTGGAAATCATCTGTAGACTAGGCTGGCCTTGAACTCAGAGATCCATAGATGCCCGGCTTGTTTTTCTAATTCTATGAAGTATGCATTGGGATTCTGGTGGGGATTATATTAAAACTGTAGATTACTTTTGATAATACAGCCATTTCATAATTAAAATTCTATCAAAACATAAGAGATCTTGAATCTCCTAGTGATTTCAATTTCTTTCTTTGGTGTCTTTATAAAGGTCTTTCATCTCTTTGGTTAGATTTATTCCTAGTAATTTTATTTATTCACCTTTTAAACATAATTTTTTTATTGATTCTTTGGGAATTGCATATCATTCACCCCAATTCCATTCATTTCCCAGTCCCTCTGCATCTGCCCTTCATCCTTATAGTGCCCCCCCTCAAGGAAAACTTAAAAAGAAATAAAAATAAAATACAAATAAGAATATTAATTTAAACAAAACAAACAAAAACACTTCGTTCCTCCATCTTTCCCGCCTCTCCATCACTTCTCTTCATTCATCTTAGTGGTGCTGGTAGCTCCAGTGTATCATGCAGTAGACTCTTTTGTCCAAACAGCTTTACTTGCAAATGTTATCTGTGTAGTGTGGTTGGTCAGGTTCAAGGCCTCTGGCTTCTGGTACATACTGGAGCCTCACCAAATCTCTCAGATATCCTGCTGTTGCCCTGTCATGGAGATCCTGCAGCTATGGTTCTGCAGGGCCATCCAGCAGGTCATAGATGGAGTAGATGTTGGGGAGTGTCAACTCAAAGCCCTGGATGTTTGTCTGGGCTGGGACCACCCCCCTCAGTTGAGGGGTGGAGCCAGCTTTCCCAAGTGCAGGGGGCCAGCTCTCCTGTGAGGGGCCAGTGAGGGGTGGCAACAGCTCAGCACATGGTTCAACACATGGTTCACATAGGTACCTGTGGTAACACGGGCAATGGACATCAATACAGACCCCAGTAGAGTCAGGACCATAGACCCAGACATGGCCAGCAGCAGCAGCTTGGATGTGGCTGTCACCATGGCCCTGGGTGGCAGCATAGTCCTCTTAGATTAGAATGGATGGGCCCAGCAGTAGCGTGGTCCCCAGACTCCAACACTGCTCCAGGTGGTCACCCAGAACCTGGGCAGCCACCCAGGCCTTCATGGTGACAGGAACCACAGACAATCACAGACCCTGGCTGCTGTAGGGCCACAGACCCAGGCATGCCCCCCACCCCCATGGGTGGCAGTGCAGGCCGCCCCATCTTTACGGCCCTGGCAGCAGTCTGACCCTCAGGCACCAATATGGCCTCATGTGTTAGCCCGGGCCCTGGGCATCTGCACAGCCTGTGGTGGTAACATGAGTCATAGACATCAATGGAGACCCTTGGCTGCAGTAGGGCCATGGACCCAGACATGGCCCTTGGTAGCAGCTTGGGCAGGGACAACATCCTGGTCCTGGGTGGCAGCACAAGACACCCATATCCGCATGGCCCTGGCAATGGCACATCCCTCAGACCCCAACATGGCAGCCGAGAACCTGGGCTTCCTTGTGACCTTTGGTGAAAAAATAGACCGTAGACACCAACACAGACCCTAGCTGACATAAAACTAGGGACTCAGATATAGCCCAAGGCTGTGGCTTCAGGCCTAGATGACACCATGGCCCTGGGTGGCAGCACGGGGCACTCAGATCTGTACAGCCCAGCAGCAACGTGACCCTCAGATACCAACATGGCCCTAGATGTCAGCCTAACCCCCTGGCATCTGCTCGGCCATTGGTGGTAACAGGAGCCACAGACATCAACTCAGACCCTGGCTGCAGCAGGGCCACAGACCCAGTCATGGCCCTTGGCAGCAGCCTAGGCCCAGACACCTCCATGACCCCAGGTGGCAGCACAGGCCACACAGATCAGCTCCTGTGGTAGCATGGCCCTTGGGCACCAACATGGCCACATGTGACAGCCCAGACCCTGGGCATCCTCATGGCCTTCGGTGATAACAGGAGCCCCTGATATAGACGAAGACCCTGGCTGCAGTAGGGCAATGGACCCAGACATGGCCCTCATCAGCAGCTCAGACCCAGAAGACACCATGTCCTTGGGTGGTAGAACAGGCCATTCAGATTGGCATGGACCCAGCGGCTGCATGTCCCTCAGACCCCAACATGGCCACAGGGGGCAGACCAGAACCCAGGCATCCTTGTGGCCTTTTGGTGGCAACATGGGCCATGGACATCAACACGGAACCTGGTTGCAGTAAGGCCACAGACCCAGACACGGCCCTCAGCTCCAACTGGAGCTCAGATGCCACCATGGCCCCAGGTGGCAGTGCAGGCCACTCAGATGGGGGAAGGGGCAGGGGGACCCTGTGGTACCATGACTAACATGGTACATACGGTGGCCCAGACCCTGTGTGTCCTCACAGCCTTCGGTGATAACAGGAGTCACAGACATCAACAAAGACAGCCTTGGCAGCAGCCCAGGCCTGGAGGTCAACGTGGCCCCCAGTGGCAAGAGCCTATTCCTTACCACCTTTGCCTCTTCAAATCCGCCTCTCTCCACAGGACATGAGCCAATCTACCTCTCTCTCCCATTCACCACCATATACTGGCTCACCATAACAGCACCCTACTACCCAGTGCCACAAGATACCAGGCTGGCCTGTGGTATCTCCTCCTTGCCCAGAGCAAGTGACCCTGGGCAGGCATGTGAGTGTCCTTCATCCACCAGGCCCTAATGGGATTTTTATTTTTGAAGTTACTATGAGATTTTCCATTCTTGGAAAGTTTGTTTTTGCTATATACAAAAGCTACTATTTATTTACCTGAGTCAGGGTATCATATAGCCCAGACTGGATTAAGATTTGCTGTGTATATTAGGGTGACCTTTTCGGTTTTGCTTTTGTTTTTGGTTTGCTTGTTTGTTTTTTTTTTTACCAGTACTATGCAGTTTTTGTTATTATAGCTTGGTAGTATAATTTGAGATCAAGTATTGTGATTTCTCCAGCGCTGGTTTTTCTACTGAAGATTACTTTGGCTGGCATCTTTTTTCCTCCTCCACCTCCAAGAGCTGGGATTGCAGGCATGGCCCACCATGCCTGGTCCAGAAAAGTCACTGATTTTTGTATCTACATAAGCAGGACTTTGATCAACTATGAAATTACATTCAAAACAAGAGCAGTTCTTTCCTTTCTCCTCAGTCTATACCTTAGGAGTTATCCAGTGACATGCAACAGAAGTCCTTTTCAGGACAGTGGGATTCATCATCTCAAAGTCAGGGACGGTGTAAGGCTCCATCAGCATGGGAGGTCAGCAGGTTGGTGCCAGGCTCATAGGACCCAGTGCCTTCCATCTTTCCACTCTACACCCAGTCTTGAGTCTCTCCCAGTACGCTTCCTCTGGTAGCATGGATGCCTGCTAACATCACATTCTCACATAACTACACTTTCTTCTGACTCTTGTAGGCTCAGGAAAGCATCTTAGAAGCCCTTCTTCCAGCAGCCTTCTACTCCCTTCTCACTGCTCCAAATGTCCATCCCTAACCAACACACAAGGCAAAGATAACAAAACAAGCACCGAAACAACTGAAATTTAACCCTGCAGCAGAGGAAAGGCCCAACTGCCTCTGGAGTATTCACTTCCTATACAAATCTGAGAGTCTATCAACAAACAAACAATTCTATGTGCTACAACTTACCTAAGAGTTGTAGCTACCCTGTAGAGGACTAGTAGAAATCATTTCCCATATCTTAAATCAGCACTAAATTATAAAAAGGAAAAGGTTACTCATACGCTTAACACAAACGTGTGAGTCCACTCACTATTTGGTAAATGTCCACCTCTATTTACAGAAAATATTAATGTTTATATTACCAACAATTAATTACCAGTAGTTAGTATTAGTAATTTACCAACCAACATGATTATGATAAAAACTCCACCAACACAAGACTGTAGCACTCACCATCAAGTTGTGCTTCATTCTATTGTATTTCTTTTATTATCTACAGGAATGACTCCCCCATCCTCACACATTGCTTTGTTTAAAGAAAATGGAACCAAATGCAAATATTGTGATGGTTATTACAGCTAGCTGGTGGTGTCCTGCCCATATCCCCTCTGAGCATCCCAGTGGGAAGCACATTCTGTTGGCATCTCTCCACCCATGAACTTCCTCTCGTGGCTGAAACTACCAACACCCAAACCCAAGTGCACTGAAGAATAATTCTACTAAATGGATGTTCTTCCCTACTGAGAGCTTCAACTAGTGACTAGTGGCCTCTAGTGTATAAATACCAGAACTTCCAGCCCCTGCCTTGGCTAACTACCCGAGCTCTGCATTAGTACCAACACTGCAGTGCATTAAGCTTCAGCTAGCCATCTAACAATGCCCTCTAAATTGGCTAGATCCCCTTCTCTTGTACCCTACTGGTGTTCCTAGCGTTATCATCCAAATCCAAATCAACTCGTTGTCTCAAAAACTGTTTCTAGGAGAATCCAAAACACAAAAAGTAAAAAATATTTCCATTCACAGTAATATTAACAAATAGTGTGTATTAAAAAAAGATTTAATTCAAAATCTCTAACAAAATAATATATTGCCAAGCAGATATTTCTAAAGACTTGATAATCTTCATATATAATCCTAACCTTATGATTTTTAAAAGATTCAAAACAAATGTTGAAAAATATTCATTTCAAAGCTGTTACTTTGTTCCTCCTTTGTAGTACTGGGACTTGAATCCAGGATCTCATATACATTGGATAAGTGGTCTACCACTGAATTAAAACTCCAGTCCAAAGAGTTTACTTTTGCTATAAATAGGTACTGTTGTATCATAATAGCATAATTCCAAGAATCTAATTTTGAAATCCGAATAAAAATCTTTAAAAAAAAAATTCTAAATTTCTTTTAGCCTGAGCTGGGAACAGTAGGGTACTGAAACAGAGATGACGTGAACTCCTATCTGTCTCTTAACTAATGCCTATAATAAAATAATGGGAGTTAGTCAAGCTACAAAAATCTTCTACTTATATGGCAGTTGAAATGTCACTGCACTAGTAATAATCTCACTATATCCTTAATTCATTTCCATACTTTTTATGCCTACTAAGATCAAAGCTTAAGGTACGTCTTTAACACTGTGATTAAACTAACTGAACTTTTAATTCAGAAATAGAGCTTACGTTAACAAAACTGCAGAGGGAATCTATTTTAGTTATCCTCTAAAATTGACATATATTAGATAATCACATCAAAAAGAGAATCAGGTGTTGATCATGACAAAGCTGCAGCAGAACCCAAAATAAACCTAGCAGCAATCTGAAGCTCACACAGTTTGATTGAATCATGGGACAATTCTATTTCTGGGTATCTAATTGAAAATGGAAGTGGGGAAAAGGCCCAAGGTCCAGAGGCTGCACAATGCTTTACACTTCTACAGTGCCTCCAAAGAGTCAAAACATCTCTGAAGATGGGCAAGGTGAGAGTTTTTAGACAAACCTAACAAATTGGCGGTGGGGGGCAGGGGGAGGGGAAGACACTGGACAGGACAGCGCCAGGGACCGACACAGGCAGCTGACCAAAACTTCCACAGCTGATAAAACTGAAATATTAATTCAGCTCTTGTATTTCCCACTATACTTCCTGTCCAAAACTGATTTACCAACCTACAGTACAAAGTGCTTTGGGAGATACATGAAGACCGATCAAAAATAAGGTTCTCCAAAAAAAACAAACAATACTCTCCCTTTCCTGAAATATTATATGCTGAGTTTCCAAATTCTTCTAGACTATAAACTACAGCATATAATTTCGGACACCTGTAGCACGAATCTTAAAAGGTCTTATTAAGCTGGGCGGTGATGGTGCACGCCTTTAATCCCAGCACTCAGGAGGCAGAGCCAGGCGTATCTCTGTGAGTTCGAGGCCAGCCTGGACTACCAAGTGAGTTCCAGGAAAGGCGCAAAGCTACACAGAGAAACCCTGTCTCGAAAAACCAAAAAGTCTTATTAATAAAAACAAACCCAGGGCCTGGTATTGCCTGGTATTGGGGTGAATGCTGGAAGATCAGAGAAGCAGAACAAGCCACAGCCACCTCACCTTGCCAATTCCTCAGCTGATCCTGTTTCCTCAGACTGGAAGTCTCTGAGTCCTCATCCAGAATGGATCTCAGCTAAACTGCTGCTCAAAAGCCTAAAAGCTTAACCAGACTCTAGAGTTCCTGGTTTTCATGTCTTATACACCTTTCTGCTTTTTGCCATCACTTCCTGGGATTAAAGGCGTGAGTCACCATGCCTGGCTGTTTCCGGTGTGGCTTTGAACTCACAGAGATCCAGATGGATCTCTGCCTCCAGAATGCTAGGATTAAAGGTGTAAGTGCCACCATTTTCTGGCCTCTGTATCTGGTGGCTGTTCTGTTCTCTGACCCCAGATAAGCTTATTAGGGTGCACAATATTTTGGGAACACAATATTACCACAGGCACCAATTGTTAAACCAAAGAATTTAAGCACAGAACTTCTAACACTGGGCTTAGCATAGTGTTTACCTGTGGTAAGATTGCCTGGACATCACGCAGAACCTGACAGAAAATTGCTTATTTTCTCAAAGACTGCTCCTTCTTTTTGCATTTGACCAGTGCAGAGCCCCAACATTTCAGTTTCCTGAACTTTGCTGTCTCCTTTACTCCCATGATCACACATTTACAAGGAGAGAGAGAGAGAGAGAGAGAGAGAGAGGGAGAGAGAGAAAGAAAAGAAAAGAAAAGAAAAGAAAAGAAAAGAAAAGAAAAGAAAGAAAGAAAGAAAGAAAGAAAGAAAGAAAGAAAGAAAGAAAGAAAGAAAGAAAGAAGGACGCCTATGGTCTTTGCTTCCTTTCTCTCCACTTGACTTCAGTCCCCACCCTCTTCCTTTAGTCCATACCACCAACTCCTACTGCCAAGTCTACCACCAACCATCCCCTGGGTTCCACTCTAAGCCCCATAAAAACTTAAAGAAATAAAGTCTAAAGGAAAAAAATTAAAAACCACCAACTGTGCTACCCTATTCAATCTACTGCCCTTTTGCTGTTTGTTATTGTTATTGTCTTATACAGCGTCTCATGCAGCCCAGGCTGGACTCAAATTCACTATGCAGGCAAGGATGACCTTAAACCTCTAATCCTGCTTCTACCTTCCATATTGACTCTTTAAAGACTCATCTTTAAGGGCTAGAGATGGCTCAGCAGTTTAGCATATGCTGTTCTTGCAGAGGACTCAGGTTTGGTTACCAGCACCCACAAGGTGGCGTCCATTAACTCCAGTTCCAGGGGATTTGGTGCCTTCTTATGTCCAAGGGCACCAGGAAATGTACATGGTACATGTACACGATATACATACATATATGCAAGCAAAACACTTATGTACATAAATCTAAAAAATAATTTTTTTAAAGAATCATGATAATCTTCGGAGACAGTTCATTCAGTTGGTAAAGTGAGTGCCTTGAAAGCATAAGAACCTGAATTTAATCAACAAAACTCACACTAAAAAAAACTCAGTCACGGTGGTACACATTGTAATCCCAGTGCTGGGGAGGTAGAGACAGGGAAATCGTTGGGGCTCCCTAGCCAGCCACATACACTGCTCTACTTGGTGAGCCCTAGGCCAATGAGAGACCTTGTCTTAAAAAAAAAAAAAAAAAAAAAAATGGTCACACACTTGCACACACAAAAGAATCAGCCCTCAGAAGGCTGAAACAGATGACAAATTCAAGGCCAGCTTGGGAAACAATAAAAATGCCTCAAAAAATAAAATAAAGAAAAAAGAAATTTTTACCGAGAAGTAATTCATATTAATTTAACTTCCCAATCCAATAATCTTTTAAAAGATCTGTATTTTTTAATTATATGTTTGAGGGAGGGATATGCAAATGAGTGAAATGCCCACAGAGTCTAGAAGAGTTGGATCCCCTAGAGTTGCAATTGTTAAGTAACTACGATCTACTACTCCATGTGGGTGCTGGGAACCAAACGCAGGTTCTCTGGGAGAGCAGAAAGTACTCTTAACCACAGAGCTAGCTCTCCAGTCCCCACAATAAAGGTAATTTTTAAAAGCCTACCTATAAGAAAAGAAAGCATACTTAAAACTTTCTTTCCTCTAAATACAATAAAAATAATCTAAGATTATTAAGTCACTAAAAGCAATCACAAACAGAAAAAAATAACAAGCACTGTTTTTTCAGCTCTTTACAGTTAAATTTTCAAAACCTTCAGCTGTGTTTCTATGGGCCTATCTAAAACAGCAAAATCTAAAACTTCCATTGTATTTGCCCAAAATCAAGACTTACTGACTCCTCTCTCTCCTCACTCCCAGCTTCCAACTAGGTACAACTGGGACACACTGGATGTGCTCTAAGCACATAGCAACAGAGTGAGAATCAAGAATCAAGTGTTTTCCTTTGTTTTTAATCTACTTCAAACACAAATACAGATTTGATCAGTAAATGAATCTCTATTTAACTGTCAAAGTTATGGGCACATATTAAATACAGAAAACACTGGAAGTTTTAACACCATTATAAATAAAGCCCTGGTCTCAAGAATGGATACTTGGCTTAAAAGTCTGCGTGGATTGAGGAGACTGACCACAATAGTGTTTCCTAACACTAGTGTGTGTGTGTGTGTGTGTGTGTATTCTTTGTTTTTGTTTGTTTTTCAAGACAGGATTTCTCTATGTACTAGCCCTGGCTGTCCTGGAACTCATTCTACAGACAAGGCTGGCCTAGAACTCGGAGGCCGGCCTGCCTTTGTCTCCCAAATGCTGGGATTAAAGGCGTGTGCCACCACTGCCTGGATATATATTCTACAGGCTATATATGCCTGTATCTCTGTGTGTGTTGAGTGTATGAATATGACTATGTGTGGATGCTTACTCCTGTGCACATGCAGAGGCCAGAAGAAGGCACTGGGTATCTTCCTCTATTTCTCGCTTCCTATTCCTTCTGAGGCAGGTTCTCTCCTGTTTTCTCATCTAGGTTGAAAGCCTCATAACTCCAGTGAAAATCTTGTCTCCACTGATCTCACCCCAAGAGTTGAGGTTGCAGGTACTTGTGGGGACATCCAGCTTGTTACATAGGTGCTGGGATCTGAACTCTGATCCTCATCATTACAGAGCAAGTGCTCTTAGCTGCTAACCCATCTCTGTATCTCTAGTCCCTTAAGCATCTTTATCGGTGGACAAGATGGCTAAGCAGGTAAATGCATCTGCTGCCAAGCCTGACAAGCCAGGACTCCCACAGTGGAAGAAGAGAATTGGCTCCCTCAAGTCCCCTGATTTCTACAGGCACACTGTGTTATGTGTGCACCCTGGCCCCCAAGTAAAGAAATGTAATGATTTTTTAACAAGGAACTTTAATTGATTAAAAATAATTTTTCAGGGTAAGTGTCATGACACATTTGTAATCCCAGAGTTCCAATAGGAGGCTGAGACATGAGTTCAAGGTCAGCCTGGGTCACCTACAGGAGAGAAAGTCGAGAAGAGGAAAACTATACACACACACTTCACATTCTTTTCTTAAAGCTTTGGACTCAGTAGGTCTGTAGAAGTCCTAGAATCTATTTTGACCAAGCACACCTGATTCTTATAAGTCCTCCAAGTTTAGATATAGCCATGACATAAACAGACCTTTCACATTTAAGCAACATTTGAGGAATGCTTCAACTCATGAGCTCTTGTGCATGCATTCCAAGTTGCCTTAAAATCACCCTTACTCAGAAACTTGGAGAGTAAATCGGAAAGAACATGGAATTTAAAGTTAAAAAAAAACAAGATTCAATTTTTTCTGACATTTGCAAGCTATATGACCTTTACACTCAAGGCTGTATCACCCCCTGGTACTTGTATATTTTGTGGAAATAGCAAACCAACACTAACCTGCCTCACAGGGTTGTCATGGAATCGTCTAAGAATACTCAAAAAGGACTGCAAATAAAGATGTCATTGTTACAATAACATCTCATGAAGTCAGTGTCCTTTAATTCAGAATTCTAGAATGTTGCTGTCCAGCCTGATGTGGAGCTCCTGTTTTTCTTTCTGTCTCTCCATATTATCTACAGGCATCATTGCCTCCTTTCACACGACAAGCAACGATAGGTACTGGGACACAGATAAGCAGTAGCTCCTGTTCCACACCAAAATTCTAGGATTGAATGTGCAGGATTGGGGAGCTTGTTTATTGCAATAGCACTGTTTATGTGACAGGACTGGAGTCTCAGCTGTCATTAGAGCTTGGCTGGCAGTATTTCTACTGGAAGCTAGCTTAGCTGTGAGCAGTTAATGCCAGTCATTAGAGAAAAACAATCTAGAGAATGAGTTTTCTACATACTATAAATGCTAAGGGAACTTTAAAACCGATTATTTAAATTTCTAAAAGAAACTGTCCCCTTTCCTGGCTGCCTTGAGGAGCAAACACTAAAACTATGCAATATTTCTTTGGCAATTCATTGTCATCAGGATCCACCAACTTAACTTGCAACACTACACAAAATGAACACCCTCCCCATTTTTAATGTGCCAGGAGGGTCTGCCAAGTGAATGACACAATGGTGCCCTCCAGGGCTAGCAGTACCTATGCTTTCTTTACAACTTCAGGCTCTTTCACAAAGACGGCCATCTTCTTCCTCACACAACTTGAAGGAATATGTGATAAAATGTTTTCTCTCCAGCCTTCTTTCTCATTGTTACAGACTGGCTATCCAAAATGTACAGGACCAGAAGTGTTTCAAGGTTTGTTGGAGTGTTTTAAATTTTGGAACATCCACATACACTTTGAGCAGAACTCTAAATCACAAATCTAAAACCTTAAGCTCCCAAATCTGA
Source organism: Peromyscus eremicus (assembly GCF_949786415.1). NCBI lineage: Eukaryota > Metazoa > Chordata > Mammalia > Rodentia > Cricetidae > Peromyscus > Peromyscus eremicus. The sequence goes on from NC_081419.1 coordinate 70,057,606, forward strand.
AACTTTGGAGGCAGCACATGCTCAGGGGCATTAAATTTGGGGAATAATTCAGATTGGGGATGCTTGCCAGGTACCACAAACTGCTGTGCAATAATCCTTCTCTACACTGTGTGAATATATGTCATTGTGATTGGTTTAATAAAGAAGCTGACTGGCCAATAGCTGGACTGTGGTGGTATTGTGTACCCTAATAAACTTATCTGGTGTCAGAGAACAGAACAGCCACTAGATATAGAGGCCAGAAAATGGTGGCACACACGCCTTTAATCCTATCACTTGGGATGCAGAGATCCAACCAGATCTCTGTAAGTTTAAAGCCACACTGGAAACAGCCAGGCATGGTGACTCACGCCTTTAATCCCAGGAAGTGATGGCAGAAAACAGAAAGGTATATAAGGCGTGAAAACCAGGAACTAGGCTGGTTAAGCTTTTAGGCTTTTGAGCAGCAGAGTTCAGCTGAGAGGCATCCAGTCTGAGGAAACAGAATCACTTGAGGAACTGGCGAGGTGAGGAAGCTGTGGCTTGTTCTGCTTCTCTGATCTTCCACTATTCACCCCAATAACTGGCACCAGGTTTGTTTTTATGAATAAGAACTGTTAAGATTCATGCTACACTGGACAGGATAAGGTTATAGGCAGGAGACCCAGACTAAGGACACTGGGAGGAAAAAGGGTGAAGTTAGAGGAGTCACCAGACGGACAGGAGGAAACAGGGGGTGCCAGATGAAAGAGAGGTAATGCCATATGTCAGAATGTAGATTAATAGAAATGAATTAATTTAAGTTGTAAGAGCTAGTTAGTAATAAGCCTGAGCTATGCTATTGGCCAAGCATTTATAATTAATATTAAGCCTCCATGTTGGTTATTTGGGAACTGGCAGGCAGAAAAGAAAAGTCTGCCTACAATAAATCATCTCTGCTTTTTTTCTCTAATTCACCCAAGAACTCTTTTCAGTACTCTGCTATCAGAGCCTGATATCAGCATTCCCATACTGCTTTTTATCAGTCTACTACAGTTGCTTGTCTGCCTCTGAACAATGAATTATCTTACCTGGCCCTTCTCTAAACACATTCATAATCTTGATTGTGTAACTGTTTTCCTTGCTGTGACCTCACAAGAACCAACTTAAGCCTGTGAACTGATACACAGGGCTGTGTTGAACTTTCTTGCAGTTACTGCTTCTGTATATATAGTCTGTCCTTACTATCAAAGAAGTTTTCTAAGAAATCTGGAGTTTTTTCCAGTATTTTAAAATAAAAGTCTAAAAGTTACACCAGGCACGATGGCACAAGCCTGCTATCCTAACACTTGGGAGATGCAGGCAGGAAGATCCACAGCGCAATGACATCCTTAGCTAGTTCAAAGTCAGCCTGGGCTACATGAGATCAAACAAAAAGAATTTCTTTTAAAAAGAGTTGAAGTTTCTAGAAGGCATGGATTTATTTCACCAGAAATCCAAAATTTTTAAGAAACTATTTTGGCCAAATATGCTAGAATTTCAATTTCCACAAATTTATCTTAGCTCTCACAATTATCAAGGTTTTATTCAGTTTAATTGGAAAAAATTTTCTTGCTAGAAGAAAACCTATTTGGAACAATTTTATAAGGAAGATACAAGCATGAATAAATGTGTTACCAAGAATCTACTAATATTTAAATAGTTATTACATGTAATAGTGTACATATATCCAAAACCATAGATGAAGAAAGGTTAGCTTGTCATCATGCCACTCAAGGTAGCAGAGGACTGGTGCACAACAGGGCCACTGAGCACAGGAGCTCATGGCAGTTGCAACTGCATGCACAAGACCTGCACAAAATCAAGCCAGTCAAAAATTCCAGCTCATGAACTCCCACCACTAGCTGAGAAGCTGGTGGGAACTGATGGCTGCTGGAAAAAAGGAGTCAGTTTTCTTCAGGGATGCAGCCTATGACAGGCTGTCCATGCCCCAGTGTGTGACCAAGTCTTAGTTTACTTTCTAATGCTGTGATAAATGCCATGACCAATAGCAACTGGGAGAGGAAAGGATTTATTTGGCTGTCGGGTCACAGTCCATTATTAAAGGAAACCCAGGCAGGAACTCAAGGCAGGAACTAAAGCAGAGGCCAAGGAGAAATGCTGCTTACTGGCTTGCTCCTCAATGGCTTGCTCTGCCTACTTCGTTACCACCTGTCCAGGGAATCACACCACCCTCCATGAGCTGAGCTCTCCCATATCAATAACCAATAAAGAAAATGCCCCATAGATTTCCTGCTTTCATAACTTTGTAACAAGTCTAGTCTGAACAGCCTTGGTTAATTTCAATCTAGCTTTTCAGAGGCATATGATACTTGGGGTTTTAAATCAAAGAGGGAGGATGTACAAATTATTTTACAAAATTCAAAAATAAAGTTAAACACCCTACTTCCAAACAAAACACACTATTCACTAAATAAAATTATAATGAACTCTTGAAGGGCTTACAGTTTATAACAAATGAGGTAACTCATTCACTCAGATGTGCATATATCACATATACATGATGTACCCACACAACTAAGGTAACAAATGTGCAAACACACACACAAGGCATTGTAACCACTCCAAAATTTTCAGTGACTTCTGTATGTAGTCCTGGAGGGGGAAAAATCATAATGTATGTTCTCAAAAAGTGGAAAGAATTTACAAGCAGAAAGTGTGAAGGTGAATGTGGAACAGGAGAAAGTATCTCAGACAACAAAAATCAATACTCAACACCTACACAAAGATATCAAAGAGGAAGAACAAAGCATAAGCAAGTCTGGGACACAGTAACCCATGCAGAAATACAGTCAAGAAAGAATGCATATAGGCTGGAAAGGTGGCTCAGTGGCTAAGAACATTGGCTGATCTTCCAGAGGCTACAGGTTTTTAGCACCCGTGTGTGTGTGTGTGTGTGTGTGTGTGTGTGTGTGTGTGTGTGTGTATTACCATGTGTGTGCCTGGTACTCAAGACACCAGAAGAGGGCATCAGATTTTCTGGGACTGGAGTTACTGATGATTGGGAGCTACCATGTGGGTGCTGGCAATAGAACCTAGGTTCTCTGGAAAAGCAGCCAGTGCTCTTAATTGCTAAGTCATCTTTCCACCCTCAATCTTTTTTTATAAGGATGCAAAAACAGATAATGATAGAAGCATACATGAGAAAAATTAAAAATGTGCCAAAAACTTGATGTTACCATGAAGTTAAACTTTGTGCAAGTGTAAGGAACAATTTGACTGTGGGGTTTTATACAACAATAGAGTTGTACAAAGTGTCCTGTGAGGAAGAGGCACTTGGCAACACAGATGAAGGGGGACTGCAATAAATAGTAAGTTCAGTAAGAGCTGGCACACTCCAGTCCTGATGCTTCAAGAATAGTGTGCTTCAAGTAATTAAAGATAGGGAAGCAAACTGGCCACTTGTTGAATTTTATCTACTGGTCCACAGAAAAATGTGAGAAATTGTCAAGAACCTTAAAAATTAAACTTTCTACATAGACATCTAGAGTTAGACTCCCGTGAAGACCACTGCTGAAGGGTATTGCTAAGAGATAGGCAACCCAGCAAGCTACATCTGGTTTGCAGGACATGTTAATATGCTGAAAGTCCATGTAATCAGTAACATCTGCAGCTTCAGCTATTTCAGGAACCCCCCCAGAGCTGTCAATCAAGCAGTCACACCCTTGAGGATCTGTACCAGGAAGTTTCTCTGGTCCCTCCCACCTCGTGGTCTGGATGAATCTCTTCCACCCATGGTCCCACAGCTGCTTATAAAATTACACAGAGGCTTATATTAATTACAAACTGTATGTCTTGCCACGTAGCCGTGGCGTTACCGGTCTGCTGGCATCTTGCTGCTCCTTTGGTGGTGGCTCGAGTCTCTTCCCACTCCACCCTTCTTCTCTCTGCATCTCTGCTTGGATTTCTCCCCTGGCTGTAAGCTTTCTTGCCATGGGCCAAAGCAGCTTTATTTATTATCCAATGGGAGCTACACATATTCACAGCATACAGAAAGACATCCCACAGCAGGGATCCTCAAAATGTCATCATGACAGCTCTGGCTGTGTGAAATCTTCCTCCAGCCTAGGAGGAACCTAATTCAATCTTTGACAACCAGAGAAGACTCAAACCACTGAATCCCCAGAAAGTCACCTACCCAACTGCCAGAAGCCCTGATTGTCATAGCTATTGCTCCAGGAGTCTTTACTTGAGTTATAAAAGCTTCAGATAACCCTTAGATGACTAGAGCACCCACAGCCACCCTGATCTCCTTTCTGTCCTTAATCTGGTGAGGGAGGAGCACTTCCCCACCCTAACAGCTAGTATACTCCTGAGATTGGTGAGATTCGGATGAGCAGCATTCTCAGAGCACTCTAGATCTTTATCATGGGTAGAAGGGTCTGAGCAAATAACACAAAATTAGTCACCTCCTGGAGCTCTCCGCCCTAGGCAAACCCAGCAGCAGAAGCAGTCAGAAGGCAGCTGAAGAATCCCAGATTACAGCTGGGAGCAGAGACTACAGAGCTGAGACTGTGGGAAAGCAAGAGCTGTGGAGAGCCAACACTGCAGTTGCTGCAAACTCCAGACTCTATTGAGAATCTCTAGCTCCAGTGCCCTGATGCTAAGGAGCTGACAGCCCCAGCCCCCTGAAGCCCAGGCCTGTAGCAGAAAGAACAGAGTGTCCTGGCACCCTAAACTCAGAGTTCCACCAGCTGCAGGGTACTCAGTCAGCAACACTGAAGGCCCAGGAGCTGCCCATGGTCCCAGTACCCTAGGCTCAGGAGCAGGGACACTAAGAAGCTGCATTTTGCCTTCTTATGCTTTCTATCTAATAGAACAAGAGAACCAGAAGTGGACTGGTGATAGGCCATCTGTAGGGGCCTTGAGAAAGCATACAGATTATTAAGGCTTAGAAATGATAATATCTGCGCACTGTGAAGTTAGAGGCAAGGGAATTTCCCATGGGGTTAAATTTGGAGAAGGATCAAATGTACTTGAAAAACTGCACGTAACTGAATTTGTCTGTCTATCCTAGCTTCAGCTTACTAAAGGGAGCCAGATACAAAGAACTGCCTAGTAAATTTTTACCAAGTACAGACGTCTCCTGTGGTCAGGCTCACTATTTTCCTATGATCTTTTTAACTTCAGATTGTCAGCATGAAGTTGGCTATGTGGACTACAATTGTTTCTTCATTCCAATAATCCCTAGCAATCAAATCTGTGTGCTTTGTATGGACAAAATGTTAAATGTTACTTACTACCCATGAAATTGCACCAGACTACCCTAGAAACTCATTAACCTCATTTAAAAGATGTAGTTAATATTTAGAGGTTAGCTATCTTTGTTCAAGGTCAGTTTAGTGAGCAAAAAAGCTTGCCCTTGCCCAGATGTCTCCAAAGCCAACCTGTTAGCTGTATACTACAATGCAATTCCCTGGCCTAGCCTTTCCTCCTACCATCCTATGACTAGGTTGTTGTACTTAATGGCTGTACAAATAACTTTTTGGAAAGTAGAGTCTCGCTGGAATTCCTAGTTGGAGAGAAGACACAATTTGCCTTCATTTGCTAAGGGAAAAACAAAAATCAGAAAACGAAACAAAGCTGACAGTTCACACTAGAGTACTATGGGCTTCCTTGAGGAAATAATAACCCAGTGCTGGGCCATTCAACAACCTTTTCACTCAGACCCGGCTAACAGAATTCTCATACCACAGTGGTTTGATTTTTCCTTCCCCCAAAGAAAAACAGAGTCTGCAAGGTGTTCTTCCCTGTTTTCTGCCACTCTTCACCAAGTTAACACACAGGGTCCTTCAGAGCTCAGCTAGGGAATGAATCACTTCCAGGGACAGCTCTGATTTCCTTCACAAGCTCCCACTGGATTAAGCACACTGTTTTCCCACCATAACCTGCTCACAGGGTTCCTGTTTGCCATACATATCACTGGCCCTCGCTGAAACAGACACTTAGAAACTGCTTTTACTAAACAGCACTGTCTCCCCACTTGGACCCATACGGTAACTGAATGCAGGAGCAAAGCCTGGCATCTCTGTCTTCATTTTGTCTCGTCTTTCTCATTCTTTGACTACTAAATCACATAAATGTGCAGTCTGCAATTCCAGAAAGGGTGGTCGAACAAACCCTCCACTCCAAGTACTGGCTACTTACTATCCACGAGGGCAGAGCTGCACTCTGACAGAGGTGATCACCCCGTAGGAACCAGAACGATCCCTTCACAGAAGGACAACTAGGAGAAGATGACAGAGATGAACACACTTCTCAGACCAGCTCATGGGTCCAGAGCTGAGATAAGGAAGGGTCAATAATGGTCAAGACCACATCTTGACCAGAGCTGCTAATTATGCATACCACATGCCCTTTGCCCAGTTCCTCCTCTATTTAGTCAAAAGCTTTTAGCTGAAGGGATCACAGGACCCCTCATCAGTTCCTTTCCCAATGTGGCCAACCAAAGCAAACTTTCCTCTGCTCTTCACCATTACTTGGAGACAGATAGCTGAGCCTAGCCTGCTAAGGATACCAGAACACAGGCGTTTTTACCCTGAAAATTCACATTAGATTACTAGATACACTAAAGTTCCTTGGCCCCACCCAATATACCACCAATATACCAATTATACCATGCTAAGAATAAGAGAAGTAAAGTAAAATATTAACCTTCCAAATGTATCCTTATCTACAAATAGCATTAAGTGGCACTGGAACTGACCTATACAAATCCATTTACTCATATAGTTAATCTTACTCATTTTATTATGCTATTAATTCAACAATTAGGTTCTAGTTTGCTTTCTACTACTGTGATATTAAGACTATGCCCAAAAACAACTTAAGGAGGAGAGGGTTTATTTAATTGTCTATACAGAGGAAGATAAATTAACATCACTAGCAGAAACTAGGCAAAGCCCCCTAAGAATACCTCCAACTAGCATTTATTTAAAGACCTCAGGGAATAAACACTCAAGCTTAAGACAGCAATTCTATAAGGGAGAAAACCTAATACTACTTACATATTAAAATTAATCCTAACATCACAACTCTCCCCAAATCACTGTCTAATCACAACCTACCCCTAAGAGTCTAAGTGTTGCCTCTGCTAATTTGTTTTCTAAATAATACACTTCATCCATCCAACTGCTTTGAAGAACTCATTTGAATTCTGTTATTTAAAGAATCCTTGAATTCGGAAAGTAAGGAAGTGTTAAAAGACCTAAGCTACATGCAAATAACATGGGGTGTGTGGTTTTATTTGGGGGAAGGCGTCATCTGTGCCAAAGCACTGATGTGGAGAGGGGCCAGAGGACAGCTGTCAGTCTCTCCTTCCTCTCTGGGTAGTCCTGGCCATGGAAATCAGGTTGGCAAGTTGAGGACTAAGTGCCTTTTCCTGCTAAGACATCTTGCTGACGACCCCTGATCACTTCTTTTGCTTCAGCATTTAAAATGTGGTTTAAAAAAAAAATTTGCTGGGCGGTGGTGGCGCACGCCTTTAATCCCAGCACTCGGGAGGCAGAGCCAGGCGGATCTCTGTGAGTTCGAGGCCAGCCTGGGCTACCAAGTGAGTTCCAGGAAAGGCGCAAAGCTACACAGAGAAACCCTGTCTCGAAAAACCAAATTTCCCAAAACTCCAGAGTAAATTGACCTCAACAATATTTCACTCTGTTATGACACCATGGTTCTCCTGTCCCAAAGTTCTAGTTCAAATTTCTTTTCTACTTACATAAACTCTTCCCTAATTTACCAATTTCCTTTCACCTGGAGTCAAGACTAAGAGCAAGTGTTACTTTTGAAATGCAATGTCACATCACTTGACTTTCACTATGGATGTGTGCATGTGTGCATTCACCATTTGAGTTTTAGCCTGTATAAACAGTTTAAAATAGTAAAACTAAAGTAACACTAGGCTTTCTTTGCAAATTACATCTTATCGCATAGCTGATTCCCTATGGCATTACTGTCATATTGACTTAAAGAAAAAAAAAACCCACAAACAAGTTTTTCCAAGATGACAACAATGAATCCGAGCAAGTCAACTGTGAAATTATAATCTAGATCTTAATCGCATTGAACACTTTTTTCCCCAGGGACTATGAAAAGGTAACAAGTGATTTTGAAAAGCTGTATAAAAATCACTATTTGCCCCACCTCAAGGAAAGAGCTCATAAACTCGTTTCTACTTGGAATATTTTCTTGTAATATTAGTTCATTGTCCCAAAAGATTAACTGTCATGTCTTTCCTGCTAAGGTATTTAATGTTCTTTAATGAACAAAACAAACAAACAAAAAAAAACCCTGAAAAGTAACATGATTTGTGTTTTGTACGTAGTCCACGGGCAACCATACCCCAAAATTCTATAAAACATTTGAGAAGTGAACAATGAGTAACAAAACACCAGTGAACCACATATACATCATAAATAATTACCGGGGTTTTTCTTTTTTAAGCCAAAAAGAATTAAAGAAACAAAGGGGGCGGGACCGAACCACGACTTTAATTTCTCTGATAACGACCTTTGTTCTAGTTTTTAAAATCTGCCAACTGAAAGAACAAGGTTCCCGGGTTTTGCTCACTTTTTGTGAAGACACTTTTTCTCAAACCCTTTTGCAAAAAGTACTGCCGATTACGATACGAAGACTTGCTGTTTTCCCAGCAGAGCGCTTCTTACTCCTTGGAACTCCAGAAGAGTTTAGCAAGGATTCCTCTGACAGCGCCCCTGCCCCCAAAGGACGTCGTAAATTACATGAAATAAACCCAATCCAAGTAACCGGGGAGGCAAGTTTCCCAAATCAGGACTTCTAAAATTCGTTGTCCCCGCATCCCTTCCTCTTATCCTCACCTATGCATCTCACAACAGGGCCAGTTTTCAAGCCAAGTGAAAAACTTTATTAAAAACACTCCAAGGGGCAAAGCGGACAAGGAACCTGACTCCGGCCGCCAACTCAGAAAGGTTTCAACGGGACGAGCCCCCGAGAGTTAAGACAGGTTTTCTCCGTGCCCACTGGGCTGCAGGTCAGATCCCCCAGAACCCGCCAATGCTCCCAGGATCTGCCCAAGTTTCCGCGCTCCAGAAGCTGGCTCGCAGAGCGGTCGGTGAGAGAGGGCTACGCCGGGGCTGTGGCGGTCCACTCACCTGCCCATTCTCCGAGCCGCGGGCCGACCCAGCCCTCGTTGCCCACGCACCACACCTGGAAGGTCCTGAAGAGCGAGTACGAGGCCCGCAGGGCCAGGTAGGCCACGGTGCTCGCGCCCACCCAGTAGAGAAAGCCGGCCGCCGGGAGAGCGCGCTCCATGGCTCGAGACTAGGCCTCACTACCTCGGTGAATGGAAAGGGGAAAAAAAAACAAAAACGAATGAATGGAGCGAAGAGGCGGAGCCGGTCGTGACGGCGAGGACGCCGCTGGCGGACGCCTCTCTTTGAATGCTTTGGACCCAAGACCCGCCCACAGAGTCATACCCATGTCGCCATTGGTGACTTCCCGTCCTATGAGCGTACTGTGTCTTCCATTGGCTAGTCTCCGTTGAGTAGCCCCGCCCATACGCCCCTCCTGCGCGCTGAGCGCAGCATTTTCGTATTAAGACAGTGGATCGCTCACATGCCACTCAATATTTGGCCCCGCCCACGAGCTCACATCGCGCCACCGGAGTGCAGGGATCTCTCATTGGCAGAGGCGGCCCTCACGACTACGAAAGGCTGCGCGCTGATTGGCCAGTGAGACCTAACCTGGTTTAGCTTTGCTTTTCAGGAAGGAATGGAACCGGAAAGGGAAGATTGTAGTAGAAGTCGGCGTGGAGCGGCCCTTATGTTTACGCCTTTGCATTAAACATTTTCAACCCCTTGTTAACGCTATGAGCTTCTCCGATAAAGGGTTGCGGTTCCTCCTGTCTGCGCCACACGCTTTCGCTCCAGTTTCTAAATGCCTGCCGTTGAGCTTTAGACTCACGGTTCCCAGTAATTCTGAATTGGAGACGACTCTACTCCATTAACAGTTGTAAATAGGAATGAAAAATATGCTACAAGAACACAGCTTGTGGAGCAAGGCTCCTGGGAAATGATCCGTTTTTAAGTGCACCTTGAAGAACCAGAATCACTTTATTTCTAGTTTTGTGGGAGGATAATGGAGTGAAGAGAATGTGTGTGTTGGTCCGGCTTGGCAGGACTAAAGATATTCTAAAGAGACATTTGTGTCCTTTGACTATCTAAACTATTAAAACAATGGACTCAAAATAGAAACCTATGCACCCCTCTCAGTTGTTTCATGCTGGGGTAAAAGAAAGCCTAAAGCCTGGGCAAACTCTTCTCCCAGAATACCTTACAGGAGAGGCAATGAGGGGTCAGTGGTGAGCTGGACTACACTTTGACTGGGACTGCTTAGGAATGTGTAACTCTGGCTCTCTTCTTCTTCTTCTTCCTCTCCTCCTCTTCTTCCTCTTCTTCCAGAGCTGAGGACCGAACCCAGGGCTTTGCACTTGGTAGGCAAGTGCTCTACCACTGAGCTAAATCCCCACCACCACCACCACCACTCTTTTTTTTCTTCCAAAGTCCACACTTTATTTCTATCCACAGTGCCTGTTGAGCAGAGTTCTAGTTCGCAATCCAGTTTATACAACATCTCATGGGGCTGGTTGTCCTGTCATGGGTGGAAACAAACATCATTGGCCTTGCTCAGGAAAATCATGACCATTTTCACAATTGGAGGCCACGTAAATTAGCCCAAAGAACGATTTCCTCAACAACAGTCCCCAAAGAATGTACCTACCACTCTCCTCTCTTTCACAGGCCCAGTCAGACTGGAATAAGTTTGAGTTTCTTTCTGAGTTTTTAGCGTAAGTCCTCAGTGCCCCAATGTTTCCATAGTAACAAAACTATTAACCTGCCTCTGAGTCCCTCGGCCCCATGTCTTTCACTTTTCTTCCAGGCTCCCAAGTGTCTGCTGTCTGGCCCTCTTATTAAACCATAACAGCACTTCAGAACTTGAAACATGGTCTTGCTGCTGCTGCTGGTGGTGGTGGTGGTGGTGGTGGTGGTGGTGGTGGTGGTGGTGGTGGTGGTGGTGGTGAATAAATCTCTCTCTCTCTCTCTCTCTCTCTCTCTCTCTCTCTCTCTCTCTCTCTCCCCTCCCTCCCTCCCTCCCTCCCTGCTCTTCACCATTAATTTGACTGCTTTAATTGACTTATCAAGGACAGGTGGCCAAACCGCACTTGTTGATGCACAAGTGGCGGCCCTAAGTCTGGTAACTGGTGGTATATGCCTTTTTATATGAGAGTGTACACCCTTGCATGGAGGCCAGAGGTTGACATGAGTGTCATTTTTATTTTGGTTTTAGTTTGGTTTGGTTTGGAGACAGTCTCTCTACGAAACCCTGGTTGTCCTGGCAATATCTAAATAGACCAAGCTGATCTCCTACTCAGCTCTTTGCCTGCCCATGCCTCCTGAGTGCTGGAATTTAAGATATGTGCCACAGTGACTGCCCAACATGGGGATGTCTTCACCCCTCTCCATCTTATTTTGTTGAGACAGGGTCTCTCAAAGAACCGGGTACTCACCTGTTTAAATGAGCTGTGCTGTCACTGCCTCCCCAGTGCTGGATCACAGATGCAAGTCACTGCATCTGGCCTTCACATGGTGCTGGGGATCTAAACCTAGGTTCTTATGTTTGAGCAGCAAGCATTTTACCTACTGAGCCATCTCCCCTGCCCCTGAAAGGAACTTTAAGGGGACACAAAAGTGTGATATCTAGTAGATCACAGAAGTACTTCAGCAAAGTTCCGGGGTATGGGGGACGGTGGACACATGTAAACAAATTGAATCTCTGTTCAGGCTCATCTTCTGCCTTCAGCTTATAGGTCCAAGTGCCCATTCAACATCTCTACTCAAGCTTAATACATTTATTTATTGTTTATTTTTGTTTTGAGGCAGGATGTCAAGTATCCCAAGCTGATCTGGAATGGGCAATATAGTCAAGGATAGCCTTGAACTCCTGATCCTCCTGCCTCTTCGTCCCAAGGGTTGGGATTACAGGTATGTGTCATCATGTCTGGTTTTTTAATTCAGTGCTAGGGATTGAAACCAGGCCTAGTCAAGCACTGTATCACCTGAGCTACATGCCCAACTCAAACTTAATATATTTAAAAATAGAACTCATACACCTGCCCTCATATACCTCTTATAGTGGTTTGACTGAGAATGCCCCCTCATAGGCTCATATGTTTGAATGGTTGGTCTCTAGTTGATAGAACAATTTGGGAAGGATTAGGAGGTGTGGCTTTAATGTCATTGAGAGTGAATGTAGAGGTTTCAAAAATCCATGTGACTCCAACTTAGCTTTCTCTGACTCTTGCTTGTGGATCAGATGTACGTTCTCAGCTGCTTCTTCAGAGCCATGCCTGCCTGCTGCCAGGCTCCTTGCTATGTTCTTCTGAAACTGTAAGCAAGCACCCAATTAAATGCTTCCTTTTATAAGTTGCCTTGGCCATGGTGTCTTGTCACAGCAATACAACAGTAACTAAGACACATTTTTACCTTTTCTTTTCCATCTTCTTAACTGGACCACTACTCACGATTTTTCTGGGATGCAAAACCTAGGGGGTCAACCTTCCTTTCTATTAAATACTCATATCCAGTTATTCAACAAGTCTTATCCATTCTGTGACCAAAATATACCTGAGAGATTTCTTAGCTCTACTACTGCCAACTAATGCAAATCTCAAGTGTTTTCATCCTACAAGGCAATAGCTTCAGAATTAGTCATTCTGAAGCTGTCCTTGGCAAACAGATATTGTTGCTGTAGAATTTCTGTTATAGATACAGATACAGATACAGATACAGATACAGATACAGATATAGATATAGATATAGATATAGATATGAAACTGGGCATAGCCAGGCAGTGGTGGTGCACACCTTTAATCCCAGCCCTCGGGAGGCAGAGGCAGGCTGATCTTTGAGAGTTCAAGTACACTTTTAATCTCAGCCTGGTCTACAGAGCAAATTCTATCACAGGCTCCAAAGCTACACAGAGAAACCCTGTTTTGAAAAATAAAGAAGAAGAAGAAGAAGAAGAAGAAGAAGAAGAAGAAGAAGAAGAAGAAGAAAAGGAAGGAAGGAAGGAAGGAAGGAAGGAAGGAAGGAAGGAAGGAAGGAAGGAAGAAAGAAAGAAAGAATCTGGGCATAATGGTGCATGACTTTAATACCATCATCCCAGAGTCAGAGATAGATGGGTCTCTCTGTGAGTTCAAGGCCATACATAGCTAAATGAGTTCCAGGCCAGCCAAGGCTACGTAGTAATAACTTGTCAGGAAAAGAGAAAGAGAGAAAAAAAAAGAAGACATGTAGAGAATCAGACACAACCACATTGGACTTCAAAATCATTTATTTATAAGATTTCAAGTTGCGAATAGACTTTAATGTAAAGGACTATTACAATGTGAATTAACAACATTGTATTGTAGTAATACACACAGATTTCCATTGGAATTCATTGGCAGTTTTTCTACATTGTGATACAAATATGTACAAATTCATATCCAATTTCACATCAAAACTGGGAGTAGCTTGTTGTATAAAAGAAAATTTCATAATTAGGAAATGTCACAGAAGTTGGGAGTTTTTAAGAATACCATCATAGCTAAACCTTTGATACAAGAACCAGACCCTTCATTATTTCTTCTTAACAGTCCCATCATCCACTGTACTCTCTGATCTTCATTTGATCATACTTCAACATTGTGCTTGCTTTTTTGTTTTTGGCAGGGTCTCATGTAACCCAGATTGGCTCCAAAGTTCCTACACTTGAGCTTGGTTACCTCCAACCTCCAGCTTCTGAATGCTTGAATCCTAGGCGGATACCAACAAAGCCATTTCCTCTGTGCTGGGAAGCACACTTTGCACCTACTAGGTGAGTGCTCTGTCAACTAACAGAGCTACATCCCAGCTGGACACACTGAGGGAAAAAAAAGTCCTATGAAAAACAAACTAATTTAAAAGAAATAAAATCTTTAGCATTAGAAACTACTTAGAAGTTACTATTTGATTTCCTTAAGCAATAACATTATCATGAGAAAAGAATATTGGGTTTTCATGTCAAGTATTTTCGTGGGCATCACTGCATCCAAACACAACAGCCCCACTCTCCCGACAAAGAAACCAGCTCTTTAGTAGATCTTCTTCTGCAAGGACCCATACGTGCTATGGTCTAGCTCTAGAAACAGACATCTTGCAAGCTCCTTTGAAGGTCCAGCAGGGATGGGCAGCTGTTCACACATCTTTGACTAAAGATAGACCTCCTTCATCAGAGAAACTCATCTTCTTCTGCCAAGTCCACAGCTTCTGGAGGGAAGGAGAAGAGGACATTAGCCTGGCCAACTAGATCAACTGAATCCACCCTGGCACTCAGTGGGTGACAGATATCACAGCCAGATCACCCTTGCAAGAAGACATTCTGCACTTAAAAACTCCAGGGCTCTTTCTGCTCAAACAGAACTTGAGCTGACATTCATGTTGCTTCTAGAAACATAGTTTTCAAATAAAACTGAGATCAGCCTATTTGAAACAAGGAATTTCAATATACACCTTTAAGGATAGTGAGACGCCTCAGAGAGGAAAGGTGCTTGGCGCTAAGCCTGATGACCTGAGCTAGATCCCCGAGATCCACATGGTGGAGAGAGCCAACTCCCTCAGGCTGTCCTCCGACCTACACAAACATGCCACAGGACACACACACACGCCCCAAAACAAATGAATGAGTGCAATCAATAAATGAAAATACAGCTTTAATAGCTCTCTTAGTTTTTCAGTTCCCAGACTCACACAGACTTATAAAAACCAGAAAAGTATGCCAAGCCATTTAGTACCCTTCCTGGTTGGTAGCTGATGTATCTTGACCCATCGGCCTGGCCCCAGTAACTGCTTTACTTCATTGTATTACCAGACCTAGCAATCGCTCCAGCTATCTTACCCAGGGTACTTTCACCTTTAAAAAACGATCAGAGCCACAATTAAGTCAGCTCCAACTGGGTAAAGGGGAAGCAAACAGGGATGTTTTAGCAATGTCTTGCTGCCAGACAAAACCTGCAAATATTAGGATAGTTCTGCAAGCAAAAACAGAAAGGAAAGAATACAGAGGGATGCCTTCATGTGTTTTCTTTACCTGAATGCTGTGTTTGCAATGGATTCAGCATTTGCTATTTTTGCTCATGGATTTTTTTTCCCCTCCAAAAGAATCTTGTTAAGTTGATTTCTATTGCTTTTGCCTATTTCTTTTTTTTACCTCTTTATTTTCTTGGTAAATATATTTGATGCACGCAAAAAGACTATACAAAATACAAATTAGTTATAAATGGACATGGTAGTGTTTGCACAGCACTTAGGAGGTTGAGACAGGAGGAGCCAGAGTTCAAAGACAGCTTGAACTAGAGAGTAAGACTCTGTCTCAAATAAACAAAAAAATGTTGATTATAAAGTCAAATGTAATAGAAAACAGCAAACTAAACACCCAAGAACTGTCCTAAACACACTTTTATCACAAATACATATATGTATATATATTTAGATGTCTAGATATATAGATATACAGATACATATAATAGTGTTTAATTTGTCTTATTTTTAAGCTCTGCTTCATAAGCATCATTTAGTGGATGCTGGGGCATCAGTTCAGATCTTCCTTGCAGAACTATGACATTTACTCTCCCATTAGCCAGAATGCTGGTTGCTGAAGGCTGGCAGCTGTGTCCCTCTGTGAGCATTACCCTTGGTCAGGGGAGCTACTTCACCTCCTCCGCAATGGGAACTTGCACTTCATGACTAGTAGGTGGAGACATACAAAAGCCTGGGCCATTTACTTTATGTATGGACATCTCTGAAAAACCCTCCCAGCTTCAGCACTCCTGTGACATTGCCTGAGGCCTCAATTGTAAATGGTCTCAGTTCAACCTCTTCAGCTTAACCCTTCTTCCCTCACTCTCTTACAAATGCTGTCCCTAGAGCACTCCATAATAGATCCCCAGCAAGCAAATCTCACCCTCAGCATCTGTTCCCCCCAAACCTGTCATGGGTTGCAGTGTGTCTCCTCAGAGGACCTAGCCACCCTCCAACCCGTCAAAGGCATTCCTATTTGGCAATAGGGTCTTTGTGAATATAAAGAAGTGACGATGAGTTTCAACTGGGTAGGGGTGGCTTTCAATCCAATCATCCCCCATGGAGATAGTCAGATGGAGAGCTATACAGAGAGGTAGAGAGAAAAAAGCCAAGTGATGATAGAGGGTGAGTACAGTGATGCAGACTCAAGCAGAGGGAGGCTGAAGATTGTTGACAACTACAAAAGCTAGGAAGAAGCAAAGAGCCATCGCTGGACCTTCCAGGTACAGGGCAGCACTGCCAACACCTTGATTTGGCATAGTTGGATTCAGAACTGTGAGAATATATCCCTCCCCACTGTGTGTGTGTGTGTGTGTGTGTGCGCGTGTGCGTGTGCGTGTGTGTGTGTGTGTGTATTATGCATGTGTATGTGTATATGTGTGGAAGCCAAAGGTCATTATCAAGTGGCATCCTCCACTGTTCTTCAGCTTAGTTTTTGAGGCAGGATATCTCACAGAATCTGGGGTTCACAGATTAGGATATATGGCTAGCTAATGAGCTCTAGTGATGTGCCTGACTATACTCCCCTGTGCTAAAGTTACAGGCATGTGCCACAGCACCAAGCTTTTACATGGGTACTAGGAATCTAAACTGAGTTCCCATGCTTGGACAGTAAGCACTTCACCCACTGACCCATCTCCCTGGCCCAAGAAATGTCTACTCCTTAAAGTTACATCTCTCCTGACAGGAATGAAGGTACTTTAAAAAGACATGTGTGCCCTTCTCTTGCCTAACAGACTATGGAACAATGGTCTATTGGAACTATTGACTGTTGAAACAAGTCACCAAGAAATCGGGGTCACCCCTAGAACATCAGCTATAAAGAACTGGCTGAAGTGTGAAGCAAATCAGAAGGGAATTTGTCTCCTGGAACAACTTGTCAAACAACTTTGCAAGAGACTGGAGTAGAGGTGAAGATGGATCAACAATGGGTAGGACCATGCCTTGACTTGAACAGCCTAGTTATTCATACTTCTTGCCTTCGATATAAACCTAACCCTCAAGACCCCAAAGATGGACTTGGAGGGCCAACTGGACCACTTTGTCCCTCTTTCAGATATTACCACATCTAATGAATAATTTCTTCTCTGCTTTTCATGATTGCTTGTCTCATTAACTGGAGTATTGACAATAGATGGGTTTGTTGGTCCTTACTTTGTTGTGGATGCCAGGCCCCAGGTATTCTGATAGAAACACTCTAGTAACATAATGGGACCTATCCTTCAAAGCCTAGCCAGAGTAACTCCATTTTGTAGCAAAACATCATTTGTAGCTGTTCCATGTACCCAACTGTAGCACACAACAAGCAAGTCTTCCCGAAGTTGGAGAAGAAACTGCAGAGATCACCAGAATCTCTGATATGGACAAGGAGGGAGCAGATAACATAAGACACACAAATAATAATCCCAGAGTCAGACATCATCTGCCTTACAGTGCCCAAGCTTGTAGTCATGTCTACTGCTTTAATAGTAGATAGAGTTCTAAACCCAAGTTTACATTAATTCTCTGTAGACTTAAATATGAAATAGTAACTTGGTGAGCCAGGAGCAAGAACCTTTTAGTAGTGTAGCTGCCTATTAGCTATTCATGCTTCTGAAAGTAATCTTGTAGTGATAAATTGTGTACTCTAATAAAATCTCTGTCCTCTGCCTGAAGGTCAGAGGACAGAATAAGCTACTAGATTAAACATAAATGCCAGTGAGTGGTGGCACACTATCCTAGTATTCGGGAGGCAGAGATCCATCTGGATCTCTGTGAGTTCAAAGCCACCCTGGACTACATGAGATTGACTTAGTCTAGGAGAGAAAACAGAGCCAGGCAGTGGTGGCACACACCTTTAATCACAGTACTGGGGAGTACACACGCCTTTAATTCCACAAAGTGATGGATGGGCGGGGAAAGGTATATAAGGAGTGAGGAGACAGGAAATAAAGGTTTTTCAGCAGAAGTTTTCCTTTCAGCTAGATGCTTTTTCAGGCTGAGGAGTTGGTGAGGTAAGAGGTGGTGGCTGTGACTTTCTCTGCTTCTCTAGTCTTTCAGCTTTTACCCCAATATCTGGTCTGGGGTTTTTATTAAAAGACCATTTAATATTCAAGTTACATAATCCTAATAAATTCTTGTATTCCACCAACCTGGACTGGTTAGAGCCTTTCTACAGTCTGCCTTTGCAGTTCAGATCTGGGGTACATAGAAGTTGCTGTTGTTGTTGTTGTTGTTGTTATTGTTGTTTTTGTGTTACAGCTCCTCAGGAAAGCCACACAACAAAAGCCAAGCAGTTTGTAGCAATTTCTTACAGCAGCCCTCAGGAACTCATACATGGACTTCAGATACAAATGTGGGTAGTCCTCTGGGTCTTTTGGGGAAGTCCTGGAGATTAACAAACCCAAGGCTTCAAGCATGCTATGCCAACACTTTACCAGGGAGCTATCTACGCAGCCCCAAAGCCTTGTATTTTCACTTTACATGATGCTTCTGAGAGTTACGTTGTTGGCTACAGCTACTGCCATTGTTTAGATAGAGTTTGGCCCAAAATGTTCTATGCAGACAACTTCATCTCAGTGTAATGGTGCTGAGAGCTAGTGAAACTTATTTAAGGGCACTCCCCTTAGAATGAATCAATACCTGTGTCTAGGGAGTAGATTAAGTCTCAAGAGACTGGGTTGGGCTGGATGTGGTGGCACATACTTTTAGTCATAGCTCAGAGAGGCAGAGGTAGGCAGATCTCTGAATTTGAGGCCAGCCTTGTCTACAGAGTGACTTCCAGGACAACCAGGGCTGTTACACAGAGAAATCTTGTCTCAAAAAAACAAAACAAACAAACAACAAAAAAAAAACAACCAGAGACAGAGACAGCCAGACAGCTAGACAGTCAGACATGGGAGGCAGAAGTGTTACCATGACGGTGGATTATAAAGTTCCATATCTCTTTACTTGGTCCAGTCTTTTTTTTTTCTCAAGACAGGGTTTCACTGTGTAGCTTTGCACCTTTCCTGGAACTCACTCTGTAGCCCAGGCTGGCCTCGAACTCACAGAGATCCACCTGGCTCTGCCTCCCGAGTGCTGGGATTACAGGCGTGCGCCACCACCGCCCGACTTGGTCCAGTCTTACATTCCCTTCATCTCTCGCTATGTGATCTCTTCCACTTTTGCCCCTGCTGGTATGTCTGCACTAACATATGGAGATGACAGCTTGAGATCCCTATCATACACAGTCACCTCACCTAGCATTCAGAACTGTGGGCCAAAATAAACTGCTTTTCTCTAGAAGGCACCCAACCTCAGTCACTTAGTGACAAAATGGACTGAGACAGTTATGGGTCTCTAATTCCCTCATTATCTGGGGAATGATCCCTCCAGAAATATATTATCAATATGTATATTTTTTAAACCTTTATTCTCTCTAAAATGATTGCATTTGCTTGATATGTTGTTTAAATTCCTTTATTTTTAACATTTGGAGAAATTTTTATATAAATTTAAAGTTTATTATATATTAGTTGTTTTCCTTGTCAGGCAGAATAATTAACCCCCAAATATCCATGTCCTAACCTCTAACCCCTCCCTGTATATAAGGTATTGTAATTAGCTAATAGACTTAAGACCATAAGTGATCTTATTTTTGTGGTTATCCAGTTCTATTGGTGAAATTATTAAGGCCACTCCACGTAGTTAAAAGGAGATTTATTTAATGGCGTAACTTACAAGTTAAGGGATAGGTAGGTCGCAGGGTCTGGGGAAGGTGTATCGCAGTCCAGCGGTGTTCTCTGGAGCTCTGCTTGGCCCACCTTCACCGTCCAAGGTCCCGGAACTGAGTGAGTGCGCCGCCCATCCAAATCTCAGGTCTCCAGGCGCCTCCCTTGGCCCCGCCTTGTAGGCGTGACAGTTGCTGAAGTCTCAATGGGGGTTGGAACTTCCAGATCAAAGTTGGAATGGCTACCCACTACATCTCCCCCTTTTTGTATAAATAAGAAGGTTCTAACCTAATACAAGACTATATACAAAGGAATGGTTATCAAATATTGTCCAGGAATAATGAGGGATAATGACCTAGATAAGATGGAACTACAACCAATGCATACAATATCAAGCAAGAAACACATACTAAAATCCAGAGAAGTATAGAGCATAGGTAAATGGCATGTTACAAAGATCATTCCAAAAGGTGTCCTATCCTAAAGAACCTGAATCTAACACTTAATATGTTCTACCTACTAAGTTGCAACTATAACTGCTAGTCTTCAATCCCATCAAAGACCTGAGAAGGAATATAATGGTACCTGAGAAATGGTAAATGGATGCAAGCAACTTTCGGGAATCTTGCAAGAGTAGACCGAGACAGCTGGCAGCCTGGACAGTCACATAATGTTTCTCAGCATTGTTCTATTAGGTTATCCAGGTAGACCTAATCCAATGCTACATACAGGTCCTTAGATTAGAGAACCTTTCCTAGTTTGGGTCAGAACAGAAGATGTAACAGCAGAATTCCAGAGAGGTGCAATGTTGCTGGTTTTGAGGATATAGAAGGGATCCATGAGCCAACCAATATGGGAATCCTTCAGCTTTAAGCTACAAGAAGTAAAAAAAAAAAAAAAAAAAAAAAAACTCTCCTAAAGCCTGTAGGGAGAAATGAAGCCCAGACTCCTTCAGTTAAGTCTATACTGGGTCTCTAGTCTCTAGACCTTTAATAAACATTGTGTGGTGTTTGTTGGTTTAAGCCACGCATCTATGATCATCTGTAACAACAATAGTGTTGAATGTCGTGTGTGTTTATGTGTACTCAAAATATTGGGCCCTTTCTATGAGGTCCCCTAATTCCATTCTGTGACAAGGTTTTTTTGTTGTTGTTGTTTAAAACATACACAGTTATTTTAAATGTATGAGTGTTTTGCCTGCACATATGAATGTGTGCCATGTCTGTGCTTGGTGCCCTAGGAGGTCAGAAGAGAGTACTGGATCCTCTGGAACTGAAGTTACAGATAGTTGTGAACCACCATGCGGGTTCCAGATCTTGACTGAGTGGGAAACCTCCTCGTGGCTTTGGAACACCCATGTTACACAAATCCATAAGGAAAGAAAATACCATAGCACATGAACAATATCTGTTAAACACCTGGAAATAAAACTGTATAACCACAGGCTCAGTCAGGGAGAAATTTTTTTTCTCATGTTTATGTGTGTATTGTATATGCACATGTGTGTGCATGTGTGGAGGCCAGAGGTCTACATCAAGTGTTCTCCTGGATTGCACTCCACCCTATATATTGAGGCAGGGCCTCTCACTTGAACCCAGAGCTCACTGATTTAGTCTGTCTAGCCAGCCTGCTTGCTCCAGAGATGCTCTGTTTACACTTCCCACACACTGATATTCAAGGCTGGCCATCACACCCCCTAAGTATTTATGTGGGTGCTGAGGAGCCAAACTCAGGTCCTCATACTTATACCACTGAACCATCTCCCCAGCCCCTAGAGAAACTGCCTTATCAATACCTAAATAATTCTAGGGAACTGGTTTCTATTTCCAACCTATATGCCATCTCAGACAGTGCTTGGGAATTATCTTATTGGTGCCTAGTTCCATACCTCATTATCCCTGTATATCATATGTGTGTATTAAGGCTATGGATGAACAGTCTTTGGGAAAGTCCTATGCCATGGGCCTGTTTTTGGTCTTATTTACAGGAAGAGCAAAAGGCCTAATGTCAATGTTTCCACCAAGTCCTTCTGAATAAGCTACTCATTTATCATTTCATGAATGGGATATTTTAATCATTTAAATGGTAATGTTCAAAGAAAGACTTGCTTTCCAAAGACTGTTTCTTATTCATAGAAGAGGTAAAATAAGCTGGTCTTAACATATGAAAAGGCACTGTTTATAGAAATCAAATTCACTGCAAATTTATAGAGGGGGGAAAAACAAAGATTGTGGACAGATCATAAGTTTGAATATAGTTTGCAAGTACATAGAAAACACAGCTCAGTGGGTAGGCATGCCTGCTGCACAAGCGTAAGGAATGAGTTCAAATCCCCAGCACTTATCTAAAAAGCATACACATACCACACCACCACATACGCACAAGAAAATAATAAAAAATTTGAAATCTACTAGCAATACTTCTTAGTTTCAAAAAATGTAACTGATACTCAAAAACATGGCCATTTGTTTTAATATTTCTGATGACATTTAGATTCCTTCTTGCTATTCCAGAGTTTGTCAGTGTTAGAGAGGCATCATCAGACTTGTTGATTCTGAGACCATAGTCCCTGAACTTCCCAGGCTTTTATTGCTCACGGACTGGATGTTCAAATCTCATGCAGATAGCTTCTTTCTTTCCCTGCCTGGAGGTGAGAATATTCAATGATCCTATGATCCCGAATGCCTACTCAGGAGTAGCTTAGCCAATAGATGGGAACATTTACCTGCACACTGGATGTGGCACCTGGTCCATTACATTCCCCAGGGAATCTACTGTGGCTCCATGTTTAAATTTAATCACAACTCTGCTCTTGTTCAAACTTCATATCTACTCTGCTTTGAGACATACATCAAGTCTTAATCTAAAAGGGAGAAATTTTTTTTGAGGTGGTCTTACTATGTAGCCCTGGCTAGCCTGAAACTCACTTTGTAGACCAGGCTGGCCTTGAACTCACAGAGATACACCTGCCTCTGCTTCCTGAATGCTGAGATTAAAAGGCACGACATCAATTAAAATTTTGTATACATTAGAATGGATTTTATAATAAAGGAAATTAGTGATCTTGTTGCTAAAGAACTTGGGTCTGAAATTTTAATCTCATCCATTTCCCATGGGAAGAAAATTATATATTGATGTACCGTATCTTTAAATATTTATATATTATTACAAAATCCCACATTCCTTATTTATTAATGAGAGGATAAATTGTTTATTAGTCTCTGCCAGTTTGAAAATAAATAGAAAAGCAGAAACTAGGTTCTTGGGAAAAGGCTTAGTGATGTGCCTGCTTGACAAGCAAGAGAGCTGGAATTCATATCCCCAGAACACACAGAAAAAGCAATTCTCCCCCACCTCGTGGTGCACATCTGTAATTTGAAACCTAAGGGCTGCTGGTGGAGACAGGTAGGTCCCTGAAGCTCATTGGCCAGTCAGCCTATTTCAAAGGATAAACAAAACTTTTAATTCCTTTTAGTAAGTAACACTGAAAGGTCGGGGGAAAGGGGACATATATAGTGTTTAGTCTTATAAGAAACTGCCAAGTGTCTGTAATGTGTTAGTGTCCTTCTGCTACAGTCACTCTACATACATGCTACTTGGTGCTGTCTCGTTGTCTGGTTACTGTGTAGTATTTCAACATGACCTAATTAAGGTTACCTTTACTATAAAAATGAGCATCTTTTAATGTACACATATGAAATCTACTTATCTTTGTGCATTGTTCAAATAATACAAGACTTGAAGACTTTGGGGATTATCAAGGAAAAAGAAGACATCTTTGGCTCATTTGTATACCAAGCAGGGTCTTACTGTGCAGCCCTGGCTGTCCTGCCAGGAAGGCTTCAAACTCAGGCAGATCTGCCGGCTTGTGCCTCCCAAGTGCTGGAATTAAAGGAGTGTGCCATCACACAAGACCCTTCGCTGTTTTATTGGACTGTTTCATTAATGGATTGTAAGTCCCTTATCTACTCTGGAAAGAAGTTTTTGTTTTAGAATATTTTAAATTTTTTTTATTATTCTTTGAGAATTTCATATAACACATCTTGCTTGTACTCACCCCATCTCCCAGAGCTACCCTTACCTCCCTACCCATCCAACCTCAGTTTCCCCTTTTTAAACCCATCAAATCCAATTTGTGTTGGCCAACCATTCTTGAAAGCAGGCATACCGATGTGTGGTCACACCATTCAAGAACACTGACTCTCGAAGCTGGGCAGATGGATCTCTGTGAGTTTGAGGCCAGCCTGGTCTACATAGCAAGTTTCAGAATAGCCAGTACTACACAGTAGAGAGACCCTGTCTCCAAAAAAAAAAAAAAAAAAAAAAGGAAAAGAAAAAAAAAGTCCCAAAGGAAGAAAGAAAAAAAGAAAGGAAGGAAGGAAGGAAGGAAGAAGGAAGGAGGGAGGGAAGGAGGAAGAAAGAAAAAAAGGAAGGAAGGAGGGAGGGAGGGAGGAAAGAAAGGAAGCACGCTGACTCACTCTATTCTAGCAGCTATCAAGTCCCAACAGCTCCTTAGCTCATGGTGGGCTATCCCACCCACCTCCCTCTCTATGCTGGGATTTTGTCTGGCTTGAGCTGGAGCAGGTCTTCAGAATGCTGTCACAATCCCTGAGTTCATACTGCAACTACCCTGTCGTGTCTGGAGAAGTTTTCTATCAACCACCTTCCGCTCTCACAATCTGGACAGCAAGCAGTTCTTTATCAGGTATTTTTCTGTATGTGTGGTTTGCCTTTCATATTCTTAACAGAGCATAATCAAAACATAATTTTGATTTTTTTTTTAATGTTCATTGGTGTTTTGCCTGTATGTATGACTGTGTGAGGGTGTCAGAAACCCTGGAACTGGAGTTACAGACAGGTGTGAGTGCTGGGATTTGAACCCAGGACCTCTGGAAAAGAATCCAGTGCTCCCAACTGCTGAGCCATCTCTCCAGCCTCAATTTTGAATGTTTTTCAACTTTGATGAAGTCTAATTTATTTTTTGCTATAATTCCTACTTTCTGTGTTTTCTTGAAGAGAACCCTGCATCATTTAAGTTCACAGATTTAATTTTATTTATTTATTTATTTATTTATTTATTTATTTATTTATTTATTTATTTATTTATTTTAGCTCTTACAATTTAGGTGTATGGCCATTTCAAGTTAATCTGTGAATACAGTACAGGGCACAGGAAAGGGATCTTTTTCATGTGGACCAACCTCTTCCGGCAGCATTTGTTGAAAAAAAAAAATCTCCCCCTACTGACTTGCCTTCACATTTTTATTGGCAATCCCTTGGTGTTGTGTCCATCTCCATTTTGTAATGACCCATTGATTTATACATCCACCATCCTGTAAGAAACCATGCCTTAATTACTTCAGTTTCAAAGGGAATCTTAAAACTGGGTAACATTAAACCCTCCAACTTGTTGCCCTTGTCTTGGCTACTCTAGAAGGACTTTGGAATTTCCACACATATTTTAGAATCAACCACTTTATTTCATAAAAATATTAGAGCTTGAGGTGTTTTGATTGGGACTGTTTATGGGCTTTTATAAATGCATGTGAAGAAAGCTGAAATCTTCACACGGTTGAGTCTTACAGTCTACGACACAATTTGTCTTTCGTCATGTGTGCATTCTCATTCCTCTATGTGTGCATTCTCATTCCTCTATGTGTGCATTCTCATTCCTCTATGTGTGCATTCTCATTCCTCTATGTGTGCATTCTCATTCCTCTATGTGTGCATTCTCATTCCTCTATGCGTGCGTTCTCATTCCTCTATGCGTGCGTTCTCATTCCTCTATGCATACGTTCCCATTCCTCTAAGTGTGCATTCTCATTCCTCTATGTGTGCATTCTCATTCCTCTATGCGTGCATTCTCATTCCTCTATGCGTGTTCTCATTCTTCTATGTGTGCATTCTCATTCCTCTATGTGTGTGTTCTCATTCCTCTATGTGTGCATTCTCATTCCTCTATGTGTGCATTCTCATTCCTCTATGTGTGCATCCTCATTCCTCTATGTGTGCATTCTCATTCCTCTATGTGTGCGTTCTCATTCCTCTATGTGTGTATTCTCATTCCTCTGTGTGTGTTCTCATTCCTCTGTGTGCATTCTCATTCCTCTATGTGTGCATTCTCATTCCTCTATGTGTGCATTCTCATTCCTCTATGTGTGCATTCTCATTCCTCTATGTGTGTGTTCTCATTCCTCTATGTGTGCATCCTCATTCCTCTATGTGTGCATTCTCATTCCTCTATGTGTGTGTTCTCATTCCTCTATGTGTGCATTCTCATTCCTCTGTGTGTGTGTTCTCATTCCTCTGTGTGCATTCTCATTCCTCTATGTGTGCATCCTCATTCCTCTATGTGTGCATTCTCATTCCTCTGTGTGCATTCTCATTTTTCTATGTGTGCGTTCTCATTTTTCTATGTGTGCATCCTCATTCCTCTGTGTGCATTCTCATTTTTCTATGTGTGTGTTCTCATTTTTCTATGTGTGCATCCTCATTCCTCTAAGTGTGCATTCTCACTTCTCATTCCTCTATGTGTGCGTTCTCATTCCTCTATGTGTGCGTTCTCATTCCTCTGTGTGTGCATTCTCATTCCTCTATGTGTGCGTTCTCATTCCTCTATGTGTGCGTTCTCATTCCTCTATGTGTGCGTTCTCATTCCTCTATGTGTGTGTTCTCATTCCTCTATGTGTGCGTTCTCATTCCTCTATGTGTGCATTCTCATTCCTCTATGTGTGCATTCTCATTCCTCTAAGTGTGCATTCTCATTCCTCTAAGTGTGCATTCTCATTCCTCTATGCGTGCATTCTCATTCCTCTATGTGTGTGTTCTCATTCCTCTTAGCAAGTCTGCAGCTTCACCATACAAGGCATGGGGACAATTTCTTCTGTTTGATCTGAGGAATTTTATATTTTCAGTGGTGCCATTTTAGTGGTTTTGGTTTCTTGTGAGAACATGAGCATTTTTAAAGAACTTGATACAACCCTCAGTAAAGGTCACAGCAATTTTCACATTGAATAGAACGAGCATCTTTGACCATGCTTTTCCTTCATTAGCTCTCCATGGGCCTTTATGTACCTGTTCCAATGTGTCTGATGTATCTACTAGAACATTCTCTTGCCCAACACTTTATGTACATTTAAAGTCTACACTGATAGTATTAAACAATAGGTTCCACTGTTTATTATTTCTGCTAGACACTATATTTTAAAATATTTACCTTATTTATATGTTTATGCCTGAATGATGTATGTACACCACATGTGTGTAAGAATCTGCAGAAGCCAGAAGAAAGTGTTGGATCTGTGGAGTTGCAGGCAGTAGACAGTTTTGGGCTGACATGTGGGTGCTGGGAACCAAACCCAGGTTCTCTGGAAGAGTTGTCAGTGCTCTTAAGCACTGAGCCATTTTTGTAGTCCTAATATTTCTGAAAGACCACATATTGTTAATATATGGGGTCCTCTTTTGCTTCTACCAGATGCATGGTCTCACATCCACATCAACTATATTACATCTACACAACTCCACAGTGATGGATGTCATGTTGGATTATCTGTTATCAATAACATGACAATTATCATTTTATTTGTTTCCCTCTCCATTTTTGTTTTTGTTTTTTGCTTTTGTTTTTGTTGAGATGATTTCTCTGTGTAGCCCTGGCTGTCCTGTAGACCAGGCTGGCCTCTAACTCAGAGATCTACCTGCCTCTGCCTCTCAAATGTTGGGATTAAAGGTGTGAGCCACCACCACCCGGCTATATTTGTTTCTTTATGCATTTATACCTAGAAGCAATATGTGTATCCATTAAATTACATTCTGCTGTCTTCGGAATGGCTTTACCACTTTACTCATAATCCCCCAGACTTTCCATCATTCATCTTCCTAATTTTTTAGTCTACTGGGTATAAAGAATATTGTCATTTTAATTTGGGTTCCTCTGGTTACTGAGTATGAGCACATATTTTTATGTTCTTAGCTCATTAGACTTACTCTTCTAAAAACTGCCTGTTTATAATCTTGGACAGTTGTCCTATTGGGACCTTTATTTAGTTATTTTTATGACCTTGGCATTCTTTGTCTCTTGCAAATACTAGTTATTTGTCAAATTTAGAGGCATGGCATTCTTTGTCTCTTGCAAATACTAGTTATTTGTCAAATTTAGAGGCAAAATATAGTCTCTCATATTGTTATCTGTTATAAAATATAAAATCTTCCTCCAAGAATCTGCAGGGTTGGAAGCCTGCAGGTCAGCTATCCTGGAGAACACAGCACAGCAGAAACAAGGGAGATCTTTTCTTAACATACTAGACAGAGAATTGGTTCCTGAGAATTGTACTCTGAATTCCACATGCACACCGCAGCACACATGAGCCTGCATTCCCTCACATGCCATACACAATAATAGTTCTAAATTAGTATGAAATAAATAATAATATGAACTATATAGGATCTTACCTGGGAATAGGTCATTACATAAATATTTAAAAATTAAGTTCATTATAAGATATTAAAATAGAAAATTTATCAGGAAGCAATTCTTTTTTTAAAAAAAAAATATTTATTTGTGTGTTTGTCTGCAGAGGTCACAGGAAGGCAGCTGGTCCCCTGGAGCTACAGCTGCTGTGCTTGTGAACTGCCCAATGTGAGTGCTGGGAACCAAACTCCAGTGTTTGGAAAGGAGGTGAGTGTTTTAACCTCTGAGCCATCTCTCCAGACCCGCAGAAAATAATTCTAGCAAAGGGTACAGAATAGTTTACAATCACTGTCTTCATTTTAACCCTTTAGTTCAATGGGCTCTTTTCCATTATATACTGCACACACTCTGTACCTTTGGGCAGTAATGAAACACACAGAAACAAACTGGCTATGCTTAATATGATTTCATTGAAAATATATGGCTTCCTCATCAAAAACAAAACAAAAACTCAACCAGAACTCCCTGGAAGCCATTTCAAATGGAGAAATACAGACTTAGGGGTTTCCACGAAACTACAAAAGTAGTGTACAAATACTGTTAGATTAGCAAGGCATATAGGACCACTTTATCCCACTGTGAATTTGGGATTTCAATTTTACTTTACATGGTGTGTTCACAAGTACAGGTGCTCATGGAGGGCAAAGGAATTACAGGTTGTCTCCAAGCGACCCAATGTGGGTGCTAAGAACCGAACTTCAATCCTCTGCAAAAGCAGTGCCTGTTCTTAACCATGGAGTTATGGCTCCAGGCCCATTCAAGGCCTTAAAAATTTACTTTTTTTTTAATCAGCATGTATGTGTGTGTGCATATCTCAGCACATATGTGGAGGTCAGAGGACAAACTGGGAGTCAGGTCTAAACTTTCACAATGTGGACTCCAGGAACTGAAATGAGATCATCAGGCTTGGTGGCAAGTGCCCTTCCCCTACACTAAATCATCTCGATGACTAGAGTCAAGAATATCTTATATCACCCAGATAAATTTCCACAATGTACTTATTACCTAAGTGTCAGGCAAGAAGTCTTTTCAGATTCTTTGTGTGTGCGCGTGTGTGTGTGTGTGTGTGTGTGTGTGTGTGTGTGTGTGTATGGCATATGTGTGTGCATCTGTGGATAGGTGCACCTGCCCATGTGAGTCCATGTGTACAAAGGCTAGGCTTTTGCAGAGGATTGAAGTTCGGTTCTTAGCACCCACACCTTATTTTGTGAGACAGAGTAGGATCTTTCAATAAACCTGGAATTCACCATTTCTGATAGAACTGCCTGGTCAGTGAGCCCCTGGGATCCGCTGGTCTCCACCACCCTAGCACTAGGGTTACAAATGTGCTACTGAGGCCAGCTTTATATGTGGATGTTAGTATCTGAACTCAGGCCTTCCTGCTTGTGCAGCAAGTCCATTACCAAGTGAGCCATCTCCCCAGGTCTCCAGACTTCCTTTGAAAAAAAGGCAAGCCATACATCTATCTGCCTACGGTGCCAAGTCTGCACCACAGAAAAGGGAACTACAGCTTTCTATCCTGAATTTTCTTTCTTTCTTTTCTTTTTATAGACCAAATTCTGGTAAGACCTAACAAAGTCACTGACTCATTTTTTCCCCTAGAATAAAACACTTAAAGCCTTTTAAGTATAAAAATATAAGATGACAAGGATTCCTTATTAATGTCATGTTCCTATGACGAATGTTTTCAAGCAGCCAAAGCACATGATTTGGGAGGAGAAAAATCCAAAATAAAAATATCACTTACATGATGTTGTTTTGTGACAATGATGCACTCCGTAATCCAGGCTGACCTCAAACCTGTGGCAATCATCCTGCCTCAGCCTCTAGAGAGCTGGATCACAACTGCGGGACACCACACTCAATTCCCATTTAAATTCCCAATCCACACAAGTGTACGAGGAGAGAAAGTTGAATGGAAAAAAATCAATTAGGCAGAAACAAAGCAAAACGATCTTTGATGGTTTTTAAAGCTGTAGGATATAAAACCTTTAAGTGGCAGTACTTATGTCCACCACCTCACACTCTTCCCAAGGGGAACACGAATCAGTAGCGTCTACCTACATTCAGTATTTTTGAAGGTAACTGGTGGTTTGCTCTATCCTGCCCATTAAAATTACATAATAATTTGTCTTTTAAAAATAATAAGGCCTTAGCCAAAGTGGTGGTGCACACGTTTAATCCTAGCACTGGCAGGCAGAGGCAGGTGGATCTCTGAGTGCACGGACAGCCTGGTCCACACAGAAACACAACCAGCACAGGCAGGCTATACAGAAAAACCCTGTCTCAAAACACCAATAAAATGATGATGATGATGATGCCACCCAGCAGACAAAAACTAATGAATTCTGCCTTGGAAATGCATGTTGATAGAACCAACAAATAAAATCCATCAGAGAAAGCATGGAAAAATTGAAATACCTTCAGGCTGGACCAAACTTTTCATGCTGATGTGATTCAGTGCTACCATCCACAAAGTGCACGCTCAAGAACTGCACAATTGAGTGCCCCCACCAAAAAAAAAAAAAGAAGAAGAAGAAGAAGAAGAAGAAGAAGAAGAAGAAGAAGAAGAAAAGAAAAAACTCATAATATTTTAAATCTACAGGGTTTTTTGTTTGTTTGTTCTTTGAGTTTGTTTTTGGTTTTTCCATGTAGTCCTGGCTGTCCTGAAACTCACTCTGTAGACCAGGCTTGCCTCAAACTCACAAAGACCCACCTCTGCCTCCTGAGTGCTGGGATTAAAGGCGTGCACCACCATAAAGGCAAGTCTATAGTTTTGTGTTGGGCCACATTCACAGCTATCCAAGACTGCGTGCAGCTCACAGGCCACACTGGACAGTTCTGCATCCCTTCTCTCAGTGTCCTGACCCTCCAGAGGGAGAGGGTTGAAGATGCGCTCCATTTTCAGACTATTGCATTCTGGGGCCAGCAAAATGTCTCACTGGGTATAATGCTTGCTGCACAAGCCTGGTGACCTGAGCTCAGCCTGTGGAAGCCACATAAAGGTGGGACGAGAGAACTGACTCCACAAAACTGTCCTCTGACGTCCACATGTGTGCTATGGCACATGTAAGCCTACACACACACACACACACACACACACACACACACACACACACACACGAGTATTGAGATTTCAAACCAAATATGTTAAACTTAAGGAATCCAGATATAAGTATACAAATGGCAATGACCAATTATTTTTAAAATAATATAAATGAAAACTAAAGATCAAATTCTAAATGGGTACCACACACATGATCTTAACACAAATATTCACAGATAGGCTGGGGAGATGGTTCAGTGTTTGCCATACAAGTTGAGGAACAAAGTTTAGATTCCCCAGGATCGATAAGGCGACCTGCCTATAAGTCCAGTGCTCTAGGGACAGAGAGAGAATTTGAGAGATGCTGACTAGATAGACTGTGCCAATCAGGAAGTTCTGAGGTTCCTAAGTATGTAAGGTAGAAAGTGATGGAGGAAGACATCTTACATCAACTTCTGGCCTCCACACACAAACATGCATACATATACATGCACATAAAAAATGTTCACAGATCCAGAGATACACTTAATAAAGCATTTATTCTCAGTAATGGGAACTATTGCATACAGGAGAACAAGACATTATAAAGGGCCGGACTCGAGGCCCCAAACAGATATTCCTACCTGGATCCCTCTCTATGTCCCTACATTTTGGTGACAATGACAAATGAAAAACTAGGTTTTTGTCATCTCAAAAGCTTGAATTTCTTTTTAAGATTTTACTTTTTAAAAAGTAATAAAATGGCCGGGTGGAGGTGGCACACGTCTTTAATCTCAGTACTCGGGAGGCAGAGCTAGGTGGATCTCTGAGTTTGAGGCCAGCCTGGTCTACAGAGTGAGTTCCAGGACAGGCACCAAAGCTACACAGAGAAACCCTGTCTCAAAAAAAAAAAAAAAAAAAAAGGTAATACAATGTATGTGTGTGCATGTGCACATGCCCATGTCATATGAGTACAGGTGCCCATAGAGAAACATCAGATCCCCTGGAGCTGGAGTTACAAGCTGCTCATTGTAGGTGCTTGGAACCAAACTCAAGTACTCAGGTCCTCTGGAGGAGTATCAAGTGTTCTTAGCTGCTAAGCTATCTTTCCAGATTCTATATTTCTTTTGTGAAAAACACTAGAATTTTCTAAAGCTTACATTTGTAAGATACTGGGTAAGAAAATTATCCTTTGGGAGTACAGATAGCTCACTGGGTGAATTAACCTTTGGTGTTACTTCACAATTAAAGGAATTTTAGTGAAGTCAGTTTTTGGCACATATATCAAGCATGTGTGCACCTTAGTAATATAAACAAACAGAAAATATAAATGGGTCTTACCACATTTTCTTTTCTGAAACAACTACCACTGCTACTGTATAACACAGAAAACATTTCGCAGCAATTACAGAACCAGAATGCAAACAGTGGAAGGCACAGTACCAAACAGAGACTTTAGGGATTAAATGCCAGGGTTCTTGGGTGTACAAATCTCACCGTTTCAGAGGGAAATGTTATCCACTTATATAAATATCCTGGAATGTGCTGTGCTAATGCAAAGATTAAGCCTTACTGAAGTCAGCACCTTGCCTCTCCCAAAGCACCTTTAGAACACTTCCTAATGCACTGTTTAACAAGTCAAAGGTAATTGTAACTTCCTTCAAAGCAAATTAACACTGTACTTGTGACAGTTTGGAATGACTCTGCTGTGGGAGCCCACAGAGGTTTCCTAGTGAGATCTGAGCTTGCTTTTACCCAGAAGGACTGCATAAGAGGATGATTGGACCACAGGCCTGAGTACTAGGTGTTTGGATGGGTCTACACCAGGGGGAGGTCTTTTGCCTCACCCCTTGGCATTGTTATAAATAGCCCTTTTGAATAAAGTTCTGGACCAGTGGATATTGATCCAGGTCCTCCCGAAGCTATCCTGTGTTTCTGTCTTTCCTCTCGTTGGCTAGGCCTATCATTCTATCTACAAGTTCCTTATTCCTCTCTCCTCATAGGAACCCTTTGAAAAGGTGGCAACAGGCCTCCCACACTCTGCAAACCCACTGCCTCCGGACATTTGGCCACCCCAGACACAGGGCCAGTTTGCTAGGATCAGTGCATTCTGCCACATCAGCACACAGAAGAAAACTGGACAGTATAGACCTTTTTAAAAGAAACTTCTCAACCTTTACTCAACTGGCAAATGAGTTAAATAACAACAGTCAGAACAAGTGGGGGGAAATTCGGGCTGACTAGCAAGGCAATGAGCAACATGAGTCTTTGGAACGAAACTGAAACCATTTAAACAGACTTGCACATACAATTCTAGCCGGTTCTTTCTTTCTTTTCTTTTCTTTTTTTTTTTTTTCTACTACATTCAAGTAGTCAGGTACAGAGTAAATGCAAAGATAAGAATAATTAGGAAAGTCTCACTTACCACACACATCAAAACTTCTTTAAACAACATATGAATGTGACTTAGCACAAAAAAACAATGGAACTGTTTTTACATATTACAAAATACCAACCACAATGCAACATATTTTTTCGCTTTCTCTGTAAGTCCTGTCACATGACTGCCTTTACATTTAAAAATTGATATCAGAGTTCCAAAACCTTATTACAAATTTCTCCATCAAATGTGAGTGGTGAAACTTCCTAATGGTACTGAGAAATGGTTTTTCACACCTCACTAGGTAGATAACTCCAGATTATGGAAACAGAATATATGTAAGAGTACATACCAGCAGTAACACCCAGACTCAAATTTGTATGGACAGCTAAGTCGGTACTGGCATGCTCAGCAAGCATATGCTATCCTAAAACCCTAAGATTCTGAAACCATGCCACTTCATGTCAAAACACAGTGATTCATTTTGCCTCAAGTGTTCACAGGACCCAACATCAAAAGATCAAAGTCTCAACATGCAGAGGAACACTGTGAGCCAAATGTTACACAGGTATTACCAAACCTGGATTCCCTAAAAGAATACGAACAGTAAGTATCTCAGCACCAGGGAAGCCAACAAGGCTTGCTCCCTAAAGATAAAGGTACTTATGATTCTGGCATCTGCTTTCTGTTCAGCTTTGTACATATACTTTTCCACAAATAATTAAAAAGAAAGACACTCCTGGGGAGTTTCGTACAGATTTATGAACACACCCATGCCAACAGAAGAGAATTTCACAAGCTAGAACTGCTTGACAAGCAAATTTTGCAAACAAGGTCAAAGTTCAGTACAAGCAAAAGACAGCCAAATACATGTCCACACCCACGCTGAAAACTCATGAAATATCTTACACACCAAACTAGACAGACAACACCCACATAACACACTTGCAAAAATTCTGGCTCTTCCCTAAGCCCCAGTACCCCCAGGAAAAAAGCCCAGCGATACCAGGGTCCTGAGCAACCACGATTACAGTGTGCTAAATGTAAGACCAAGCCAAACAAAACCGTAACAGAAGAAAGCATACTCAGACACCCTGGCACAGGCCACACAGACAGTTCAAAGGCAGAAGGCCAGACCACCAGGATGTGGCCGCCTGCGACCCCTCAAGCAGTTCACAGACCCCAGAGGCCTCCTGGCTCATGGAAACAGCGCAAGCCCAGCATAGACCCTCTCGGGACGCTTGTCCACGCCCAGGACAAGATTGCCAGGCCCTTGGCCACCCCAGGGGGCTGCTGGTGGCATTCTAACGGGCCAGAGAGTCCCCCAAGACCCTCAGAAAGGCAGACAACCTCTTACAGCCATCTCGGAGGCGGCCATGACAGCAAAAAAGAGCGGATTTTTTACGACAGCTCCCACAATGCCCGCGGACTACAACTCCCAGAGTGCAGCGGGCGGCCCTGCTGTTAACCCTGTAGTGGCTCCAGGGCTGGCGATCCCTGCTCCTTGCCTCGTCCTGAAACCAAACTGTTGCACCTACTTTCAACCCTCACAATCCGAAACTAACTTAGAAATTTTGGACCAACAACTACATTTACGCTATCTTGACTCTTTCCTTTATCATAAAAACAATCTCTGCTTCCCAGAACATTATCCCTGGCAGAGTACTTTTTGTTAGTCTCCAGAGATGTCACACTGTCAAATACTCACTATTGCAAGGGTACATTTAGGTTCAATTAATTTTCCCTTTAACCTTTATAATTTTCTTAGCATTTTCTAAATTATTATAGCTCACAGAATCTTGTACTAAACACTATTTTAATTTAAAATACATTTTTCTAGATCTCTGGGACGCAAAAGGAAGACCATCCTGTACCTGCTACAATGTTCTACATCTCCCTTTTTAATAAAACCATTTTTCTTCAAATATATTAACTTACAAACTTCATGCAACCCCAAATGAGTCTTAATAAGAAAAATTAATTGTGGACCACGTACCTTTTCAATTTCAAGCTAAAATTTTAGGAAGAAAACCCCACCTGCTAACATTTCCCTTTCTCCACAGAAAGACTGTCAATAACAACAGCACATAATGCCATTTTTTCCCCTGACTTTAGAATGCCAAAAAAACCCAAACAAAATAAACATTCTTATAAGATTTTTAAACATATACTGAAAATTCATTCTTTCTGGAAACTGCACAATTGCATATTTTTACTCATGAGTGAACTTTTTCAAAGTCTGTTTGGATTTAATTTAAAAAAAAGTTTTAAATGCATTTCCTTCAACTATTTTGGCCATAATTTCAGTAAAGATTAACAAGTAAATGTTAGAGATTAATGTATCATCAATATAACTTTAAAAGTCCATGATGCACATGCACAAACTGACATTGCCAGACAGGTAGCTGACTAAGGGACTAAACAATGGTTTGGGGTTTGATGCATGCACTAAAATAACAACCAGCATTCTTCCAAAATATCTGTTGTTTTTCCTGTTCTCAAATATGAAGTAAAAATGGACACGATGTTTACTTTTTTCCACTGAAGTATTTTTGCAATTTGCAAGGGCATTCAAAATATATCATGAATTTCAGATCACAAAACTTAGAAATCCTACAACACACACGAAACCTCCCCAACAAAGTCTTGCTATATAAATACGTCGTCAGTAAAATTCTTCAAATTCTATTTTAAAAGATTCCCTACTTAATGTTACAGTTAGTTTATTAATATATTTTACATCTAGTAAACTACAATGAGAAAAATCCTCATCCATCATTTGCTTTCTTACTTATTTCAATTTGTACTTAAATAAACAATTTCGACAAATGCTACACTACATACTAAAATATAAAAATTATAAATATGTGTGTCTTTGAAATTTTAGTTTGTTATACTGGTTTAGATTTTATATTTTTCCTAATTTTTACTTAGCACTTTAATTAGTATTTAGCTGGACAAAGTTTTGTTTTCCCTCTATTTTTAAATAACTACCAAAACATAGATAATTGATGCATATTTTATATATCATTCTCTTGCTGTTAAGTATTTGATTCATAAGAAGGACCAAGAAACAAGGAAGAAATGAAACTAATCTATTTATCTGTGCTTCTAACTTTCCTCTCAGGGTTATGAAACGGTCTTTTCTACTAGATCAATCATATTTTCTTTTACTTTAACTGTAACAATAAAGATTAAAGTTATTGTATTAAAGAACTTTATGTAAGAATTACAATAGAAAAATTTTCTAATCTTTTTCTGTTTACTATAGTCTTTCTGTGAAAAACAAATTAAGCTCAAACATATCTTGTCTAAGTAATTAAAATAAGCCTTACACTATATACCTAATATTAATAAAAATATCTTTATAGGAAGAGGTCAATTTTATTGTGGAAATGAAGTTCTTTAACTTCATATCAAGAAATTTACCATTTCCTACCAATGTTCTTAAATTCTATTTTACTACATAACTTCTTAATGTGTTATTCTTTTGAAACAATAAACTCTCTACTAAATATTTTCAAAGTACTTATATCTAATTGTATTAATATATTTTAAATTACCAGATATCTTGTGCTTTTGAAAATATATACATCAGTTGAATATAAACATGAAAATCTATTTCTTCTCTCAAATGTGTGCTGGTGATGCATTTAAAACATGCAGCCTTTCATAGTTATAAGAAATTCTATGTGTAATTTCTATAACCACGTCCTTGTTGTTTTCATTTAAAATAATACTTAATAGAATCTTAAGCTGTTTAGATATTGTAACTGCAGTTTTAGGCTATCTGGTTTTAAACTTCTGCTTTTTGTGCATGGAAGTTATAACATCCATGCAAATAAGCTGTGCTAATAAAAGTATTTATTAGTAAGAGTAGACTGGGTTGCCGATTTTACAATATGCTCAAAAATTAGACTGTCTATTCTTATCTTACATTACTGCTATAACATAATCACCAAAATCTGAAAAGAGGCCACACATGAAGTACAGGTTTTTGACAGGTTAAACAAATTGTTTATATTTATATTCTGACCCTTCAAAACAATTATTTCCTAGCATGTATTTAAACATCTTCCCTGTTAGTGCTCAAACCTTAATTAATTTGAATTTCTTGACCTGATTTTCAAGCAAGGACCTGTCTTTCAAATTCACCCAAATAGTTTTTTTTTTTATTGAATTGGTTGACATTTATGTTTAGGATAATTTATCTGAAAAAAAAAACCCTTTTGTTTTTTACTTTGCATCATAAATATAACTTTCACTTTAATTTTGTCATGTTTTAAATACTTTTCAAAGATTCCTCATGAGAATCCTGTACTGGCAGTCTATGACAAAGAACAAGCAAAATATTTTTTTCCTTTCTCTTTAACCAACAAACTGAACCTTTTAAATAAAAATTTCTGATTAAGTCCTTTCATTCAACTTAATATTCCTCCTTTCTGTCATTTCCGTGCTCTCTATCAATTAGGACAAGTTACTTGTTACTCTCTGATTAAAATGCTCCCTGTCAACTAATAACTAAAGAGTAAATCTCCCTACAAAATTGTAAAAAAAGAAATAAAGAAAAAAAGAAAGGAAAAGTAAAGAAAGAAAGAAAAAAAGGAAACCCTCACAGTTTTTTGGGAGGTAAAACTTGTGATATTTTTCTATAGAAATTAAAAAAAACTATGTAAATGATTATGGTCACCCCTACCCTGTGAAAAATCTTAATGGGCTGAAGGACATTTGAATTTCTGAGTTTAATGCTAGACAGCAAAGGCTTCAAATAGTATAGTTAATGCTGGAAACTTTTTTTAAATTCTGTTTTAGATTTTGTCACAAAACTATCATAACTTCACAGTTTCTCATACCCACAATTGTTCTGTATTTTATTTTGCCATTAATTGTCTGAGGAGTGAAGGGTCTTATTCATAACTCCACAGTTTTAAAAATCTTCGTACTACATTTCATTGCTAACTAATCCCATCTGTCTCCCCAAGTTTTCTAATACATAATAATGTCTATTGAAAACATAATATTTAACTTAAACTTTAAATAAAATGAAATAAAAAACCCAAAGCCTAAAATATCTAACTTTTAAAATGTCTTTCTAGCTCCATATCAACTTCTTCAAAATGAAATCTTCAGAACACCGCACCCTCTATGGTGGATATATTAAATATCCCTTGATTTTTGACTGAGCCTGGATATTTAGAAAGAAGTGTGCTGTTTTTTCCCACCCCTTTCACCCCATATTTTTCTCCCTGAATC
This sequence comes from Peromyscus eremicus, assembly GCF_949786415.1. NCBI lineage: Eukaryota > Metazoa > Chordata > Mammalia > Rodentia > Cricetidae > Peromyscus > Peromyscus eremicus. The sequence goes on from NC_081419.1 coordinate 70,096,574, forward strand.
TGATTTGTAGTCACTAACTCACCTGCCTTCTACGCAAGAACTTTCTGTTCAGAAAACTTTCAAATTCCTTCCTTTCTAGGATGTGCCTGCTATATCAAATTCTAGCGGAGGGAAATGATCATTATTCTGGGCTGGTTTTTCCCCCCTCCAAATGATGCTTCCAAGACTTGTTTTCTCAGTCTTTCCTCCGTACAACTGCACCACACACTAGTCAGCCCCTTTCTCTTTCTTTTTTAAAAACAGAACAACAAATTTCGCCTAACTATTCTCTCCCCCAAAACTTGATGTCATATTCTCATTTTGTTCGGGGAGGGGGGGTTAGATACAAAATACAGCCTGGCTGAGATTCTTTTCCCCTACTCTGAACATAACCAATTTCCAGTCTCCGGCAATTTCTTGTTCACCTTGTCTGCCATGGCATTCCATTTGAGGGTTCTCAGATGAATATATGAAGTTGGGGAGCACAGGTGGGTAAGACCGCAAGAAAGAATGCCCACCCACCACTTCACCCTGCTTAGTACAGATGGTATCTTGCTCAACACCAACCTGGATGTTTCAAGAGCAATCTAGAATATGTAAATTCTGCATAGATAGACATAAAAAAAATGCTATTCCTATATGTCACTCTTCGCAATCTTGGATTATCTCGGCTAACTTTCCCCAAAGAATGTGATCTTTATGAAATTATTTTGCATATGCACAGCAGAAGTCTTTTTCAAGGGTAGACGAGTTGGCCACTCAGAGGCCCAGCCTAGGCCTCTGGCTGAAGCAGTGTAGCCCACCAAGTTTCTCCACCCAAAACACGTACTTAAGTATTGCTATTCCTATTGCCTGGTCACAGGCTCACGGGAGGCTGAAGGTAAACATTTAACCACACTGCATCTCGATATATTCATTTCTGACTTGATTCCATCACCCAGCAGAACAAGCAGACCCTAGAATAAGAGCAGACAGGGAAGGCACCATCCAAAGAATAAGCTAAGATGGCTTTATTTTGCAGCTCTGTCCATTTCCCCAGCCATTCTCCCAGCAATGGAGGTAGGCTTTGCCCTTATACAACAGTAAGGGGTACAATATGGAGAGCTCCCAGGAGTCCCAAACTTTTACAAAGTACCAACCATAAACAAGTAAGACATTGGTGCAAAAAATAATATTATTTTTAATAAGAAAATGCCAAATTAAAAGCCTACAGATAGAGTAGGTAAATGATTTTTTTTTCCAATTTTAAGACACAAGTGGGTCCAGAGCCACAAAAACCTCATCTCTGCTTCATCCTAAGCACTACCAGCTTCTTTTTCTTTAGGAAAACAGACCGACTAGGCAAGCTCACTAACACATTGGTCCTCATTCAGGAACCCAACGCCATTGTAACTGGGGAACGGACACAGTAGGGAGCCTTTCAACCTTCAGAAAGACGCCCTCCAACCCAGCCCTGGCCAGCATAATTGTAAAAGAAACTAGGCAAAGCATTCCCAACCTTCTGAAAAGATTCCTGCCTCGTCCTCTGCTCGGGACTCCACGCCACATTAATCTGACTCATTAGTTCCTATCAAGACAGCCGGCAATTTAAATCCAAGTCCTAAGCATACACTTCGTTAAGAGTGATTGTTTAGAAAGCCAAGCTGACTGGTCCTAAACAGCAACAGATTAGTGTGAACTACTTACCAGGTCCAGCACCAGCTGCAAACAATTCTTTCATTTGCTTGATCCAGCAGAACTGCCAAATTCCCAAACTTCCTTTCCGTGTAGGAAACTAAGTTCCTAGAAATAATCAGAGTTTCCCTTATTAAGTTTTAAACGTAAACTACAAATCCAACCTAAGATTTTGAAGCATAAAATTACACAACTCCCCCATCCCCCTCCACAAAATCCCTCTTTTAATTCCATCTCTCTTTTAATTAATTTGGCAAAATCGCCTGTCTTCTCTACTATGCTTTCCTACTTGGACATCACTCTGAAAAGAAGGGATCCCCATCCCTGCCACCCTGCCACACACACACACACACACACACACACACACACACACACACACACACTTTCCTTCTTCCTCACTTAAAATCTCCTGGGAGCATACATACCACCAGCTTCTCTGGTTTCACTACACTGCAGTCCTGGCCGATTTTTCACAAAGCTTCTATCCTCTTGTAAAATGTAAAATGAGGGGGTTGCACCAGACAGGCTCCAGAGTCCCATTTAGCTCTAACAGTCTCTAAGTGGCCGTGCTGATCCAGAGAAACTGGAGTATTTCCACAGAAGCACCCACATTTGGACTTTGTTCTATATGTGTCCCTGCTGTCTCTCTTCACTCTGCCTTCCCTCCCCCTCCCAAACAGTGATGATTTAGCAAAAGGCTTCACTGCAAATTTACTTTCTGACTAATTCCATAGAGCCCAGACTTATGGAAAGTCCACCAGAGATCCTAAAAGTGCACAGAGAGAGCAACTTGGGTCAGTTTTGCTAATTATTCTTTATCAACCAAAATGAACCTTCTAGATGTAACCTCATCCCCCATCCATAATGCTCTTTATATAATAATTCTCCCCTTACATGTTATTTAACTTTCACAATGTTTAAAAAAACCATGCAGTTGATGAACATTGTACTTCTGAGAAAATTTTCCTGGATCATAATTTAATATCCATTTTTCTCTGCACTGAGTCCTGCCTTGCTCTCCCCTTCAATCTAATTCATTTCTTTCTCCAAGAAACCATCCTGCATCACTGTAAAGATAACTTCATTCTTTCCTTGGAAACCAAAGTGTTTGATGACATGGCAGCACTTGTTACTTAACAGGGGTCATTCAATTTGACCATGAAGACACTGACATCAGTAATTAGTGGCAAACCTATGACTGGAACCTAGAAGCAACGTAGCTCTTCTGTGAAAAACACCATTTATTAATGCTTCAGTAATTCGGGAGATGTGCTTGAATTTAAAAAATTAAACAGCCCCTGTTTTGTGTTTCTTAGTCCAGGACTTTTATCCATGGAACCTACACTTCTCTTGCTAAAAGGCATCTTACAAAGAATCAAGGATGCAACTTCCTTACTCTTTTTTCTAGCACCCAGCGGGCTCGGTTACCAGCATATCAACCGTTTAGAAAGAGCAAGATCACCAGTAACCTCAGATCAGTTGGAAGCATCTCCATGTTGAGGATACATTTAAAGTCTTTTCAAATGGTGGTTTTATATTTGTGAAACCATTTCTTACCAGAGACAAGCTACTTCAAAGTAAGCTCAATTTATATTTATTAGACGAACAGTAAACAGGTGCCCAGACAAACACATCTTCTTCCCTGTCTATACAGAATTGAGGCTTGGAAGGATCCCCACCTGCCTCAGGTTGATGCAGGAAACCCCATCCTTATTCCCCACCCCGGTCTTGAGGATGCTAAGCTTGCACTCTATCACTGAGCTACATACCCAGTCCTAACATTTTTAATTTTGTAAATTTGGGCAGCATCTTGTTACAGTAAGGAATCAACACCACTGAATCTGGACTCAGCACCCGAATATTACCTCAAAATAACCCTTTGCTTTTGGAAATGCTTTTGTTTATGTGTCTTCATGGCTCTCTCTCTCTCTCTCTCTCTCTCTCTCTCTCTCTCTCTCTCTCTCTCACACACACACACACACACACACACAATTTGTGATACAGTTCTATGACTTAGAACATAGCTGCTGTAGTAATAACTATTCAAAACACAGAAGAAGAACTTTAAAAAAACACATTATTTCTGCTAATTCAAAATACATTATGAGCCACATCATCACACACTCTCTTTTCACAGCTCATGTGACCACCTTTAGACTGTCACTTAACTTGGTCCCTGATACTGGCTACTTTCCTTACCTCCCCCCCTCCCTCCTTTATTTCCTTCTTTCTTTTGAGGCAGGGTCTTACTCTGTAGCTCAGGGTGACTTCAAAGTCATGGTGATTCCCCTGCCTCAGCCTCCAGAGTGCTACAGTTACAGGTGTGCCACCATACCTGGGTTGGCTGCTCTGTTTTCCCTGAAGTTCTCACCTGTGAATCCAAGATCCTCAAATAGTTTGGGGTCAGAACCCCAAAGTCTCCCAGTATTTAACTGAGTAAAAGTAAATGATTCTTACTTTTCTGGTTTTGGTTTGTTTCTTTTTCTTTTGGGGTCTGTTATGCTTTTCTCGCAAATTTACTTCTATAATTTACAAAGACGATAAAAATAAAATTAATAATCTTTTTACCCAGGATTTGCATTACATACCTACTTATAAGTTACTAGTCTCCTAAGAACTGAAGCCCTGCTCATGAGTCCAGAGAAACTTTAAGTCTAAGCACTGCCTTGTATGTGCACATAACATGCCATCCTAATAAGATTTTATAGGTACATGTAGCATTTTTAGTATTAAACTAGTAGATCCCAAGGTTTCTAATATTTCTCACTATTTACTACAGACATTTTCGAATGAAGGAGGGCTGGTATAATAAGCACCCAGGCATACGCCACCTCTGGTTAGTAATTACCATCTTCTCATATTTACCCCATTGTCTTTTTTTCCCACTAAAATACTCTAAAGGAAATTACAGATATCACATTTTCTACATAACCACAATTTCATCATTATACCTACTCGATTAACAACCGTTCTCTAAACCCAGAGCCGCATTCCAATCTTTCCACTCAGAATTTGAGCTCCTCAATAACGTTCATAAGCCCCTGTTCTGTTGTTAAGGAAGTACCCCCAAACCAGCTCTAAGGTAACATTCTAGCTTGTTCTACCCAGCTTTCAGCACCCTGTCAGATCTGCTCTGAGCAGATGCCCTGCTACCCCTGCAAACCATCCAGTCACGCTCTTATATCTGCAGCCCTTGACTCAAACATTGATGAGAAATAGACAAGAGAAACTGTGCCATCTCGAACAGACTGTTTCCTTCAATCATCAGTGTTCACCAAAGAGCAAAGAGAAAGAAAAAGGAGGACCACAGACCCCGAACAGAATCACATGGGTTTTAATGGGATTGTTCCCCTAATATTTCAGTAGTGGTCTATGTGATTAAACTAGACAACATATAAAGATGGTATACAGAGTCAAATTCATTGAATCTCAGATTTGTTTTAAGTTTACATTACCTTTAATCATTTAATTAATTCATCAAAAGTGGTATTCTTGTAATCCACAGTGATGAAATAACTAGGTTATTTCAAAGTCGGTTAGAGGGTAGGTAGGATTAGAGATTGATCAACTGTAAAATATAAGTAGTATTTAGTATAGACACTAGAATAAAAGAGTTCACTTATCCTTTTGTAGAAAATAGAGGCATAGCCGGGGTTGGTGGTGCATGCCTTTAGTCCCAGCACTCAGAAGGCAGAGGAAGATAGATCTTTGTGAGTTCAAGGCCAGCCCGATCTACACAGTAAGTTCCAGGACAGTCAGGGCTACATAGGGAGACCCCAACTCAAAAGATGAAAATAAAAAGAGAGAGTGAGAGAGAAAGAGGCATAAACAGAAAGCTAAGATTGCTCTTTCTCCTCGTCTGCAGTTTTCTCCTCCTCCCTTTAGTTTCATTGTTTGAGGTACTAAAGCCTCTCACACATGAGCTTTTTTCATTAAAAAAACAAAAACAAAAACAAAAAACAAACTCAAACAAGAGTTTTGCCATCTCTACACGTGATGCCATCTCGAAGGCTTTTCTTCCCTGTCATTTAGGGTAGGAACATTGCTTGGAAAGCTAGATGACATTCTTTTCACCTTTACCTGGGTCATTCCCCTTCTTCAAGAATCCACGAGGCACCTTATGTGGTTGCTTTTAAAAGGTGATTACATAGAATTGATTAGTCAAGAAAACAAACTTTCTATTTGTTTATATTTAATAAAACTGTATTGGGGAATATATTAAGAGCTACCTCTTTATTCCATTATAATAAAAGCAACCATGCTATACTTTAAAACACTTTTTAAAGCAAGGGATCTATAATACAAGTTTGGAGTAAAGAATTTTTGCTGAAGGCATAAGAATTGAGTGTATTCTTCAACTCTCAGATGCATATGCTTTTTTTAATTAACATAATTCCAAGCAACACACCAACATGACTAGATTTACATATAAAAAATAAATATATAGAAATGCTTATGTTCCCATAAATAATTTATCTACAAAAAAAAGAATATATAGAGTCAAAGTGAACTACCCTCAAAATGAGGTGGACAAACAGGGTAACCAGAATTTAAAGACAGTTCTCAGTATTTTCCTTTAAGTTACAAAGAATATTCCAGGAAAAAAATTAATATTTAAGTTCATTGTTGGCTACTTTCCAGAGTAAAACCGAAAGGCAAGATATTGGCAAACAAGCCAGGAGTGGACAAGACCTATATGAGATCCTTGGTGATCTAAAATCTCAGAAGTCCACCTTGAACATGACTGTAGTGCCTCCTGACAGGTGAGTGAAGGGACAGATGGGCTGTGTATACCTCCCTACAGATAATTAGTCTGATGCAGCCTGCCGCCACTCAATAACAGCCACAAGAAACAGAACCCCCCCCCACATGCACACGCCCGTGAACACCCACATGCACACACACACACACACGCGCACACACACACACACACACACACAGAGAAAGAGAGAGAGAGAGAGAGAGAGAGAGAGAGAGAGAGAGAGAGAGAGAGAGAGAGAGAGAGATTATTTCTTTTAAGGTGTCTCTAAAGATGACACTCATAGTCTGAATGCTCTGTTGTGCCATCCTTTGCTGGCATGCTGCGGTCCAGGAAATAGAATACCAGCAGCAGCACTTACTCATCTAATAAATATTCACTGGTGGTCTCTACATGCGCGCCATGAGTAGATACATCAGTCCTAAAGTGAGAAGAGTCTTTGGAGAGCATCTAACTCAATTCAGGTCCTCTATCAATGGGGACAAGAGAGGTTAAATGACTGAGTAACATCACTCAGATTTTTGGATTGCCTTTTAAAATATACAACAAAGACCTCAAGAGTGGGAGTTGCCAAAGTATAAACCATGTTCACGCAAGAAAAACTGCCCAAATGAAAAGAGGCAGCGTTGTACCTTTGTTTTCTGAGACAGCATGTTGTGTAGCCTAGGCTGGCCTCAGACTCCCTATATAGGCTAAGGATGATCTTGAACTTCTGATCTTTGTACCTTTACCTCCAAAGTGCTGGGGCTACAGATGTTCATTATTATACCTGGTTTATGTGGTGCTGAGAGTCAAACCCAGAGCTTCATGCATGCTAGGCAAGCACTCTAAAAACTGACTTACACTCCTAACCCAATAAACATACTTTCTGACAATTTTTCAGAGAAAGGGAGTGAATTTTGAAATTTGTCCCTAGCCCTAAGCATACTCCCCTGTCTTTCTTGAACATTGATAGGCAATAACAAAACACTTCCAGTGTCCTGAGAAGAGGGATGGGAATGGAAAGGCCAGGGCACCATCAGTGGGAAGTGAAAGCTGGCCAGTACATAATCCAAACCCAAAGAACCCAGACCCTTAGTCAACCCTAAACCAAAGCCTTTCTATTGGAGTCTGTATCTCACTGCAATGGCTGGAGGATATCTTTAGGTCAGAGCTGCTAAAGGTTGAACAGAGAGTAAATCAATGAAAGAACAAAAGTAAGAGAGGGGAGTTGGAGAACCCGAACTTTTCTTCCTCTCCTCCTCCTTCACCATCCTCACTCAGGACCTTACCCGCAGTGTTTACTGTGTCCCTTCTCTTCCTGTTTGGATACAAGGAGGCTCTCTGGAGCCCTTAGGATCAACTGTGCCCAGGACAACTGAGAAGACACCTTTAGGAATTGTGAGGGAAACGCTGAGAAGACCCTTGGCTAACTTGGAGCTATCTTGTTAGATCCCTAAGAAGAGGCATCCAAGAGCTCTTACTTCCTGCCCAAACTGCATTTGCTCAGAAAACCTTGCAGATTCTTTTTTTCCTTCTGGCTAAACCATCACCATCAGATTTCCGATGACCAAACTTTAACCTCCTTGTGAGTCTAAGTCATATATCCAAGCAGCCAACAGCTCCAACTTTGCAAGACGAAAAGAAGTCATTTTCAGCTGTGTAGAAAGTTGGTGACTGTCCTGAGCTACATAAGACACTGCCTCAGAATAAAATTAAAAAGATTAATTTTTAAAACTGTTTAAAAAGAGGTGACATATTAGCCGGGCGGTGGTGGCGCACGCCTTTAATCCCAGCACTCGGGAGGCAGAGCCAGGCGGATCTCTGTGAGTTCGAGGCCAGCCTGGGCTACCAAGTGAGTTCCAGGAAAGGCGCAAAGCTACACAGAGAAACCCTGTCTCGAAAAACCAAAAAAAAAAAAAAAAAAAAAAAAAAGAGGTGACATATTAATGAAAGCAGTAAAAACCCAGCCACCTCAATCCTTCATCCTTTTTACCCTTTTATGACAAAGCCACAGAGTTCAGTTCTTGGAAGAGGATGAACTTCACAGGTACTCTGAAGTTGAGGGCACTGGCTAGCTAACCTTCCCACACAGCATAATCCGTGTCAGCATTCCTCACTGTCAGTCGTTAAGATAAGAGGGACCCTCAGATACCCAAAGGTACTTTATCTGGTCACTCTCTGAAGTCCCTCTCAGGACAATATCATTGAGAAGCCGCTCACATGAGAAGCAAACAGAGATGAGAAGCATCAGCCTGAACTCAGAGTGACTGCCCCGTTGGAATGGAGTGTGGCACCTTGTCAACTCACAGCACCTGAAGCTTGTCCTAACAGCCACCATCAGCCCCAAAGACAGGTTGTCCAAGCCACAAGAAGTCTTAAGCATCATTTCATTCAATTTTAACATTTTGTAAGTAAGAACACCAGGGTCCAGAGAAAGGAAGTGATTTGCCCCAAATCCCATAACGAGCAAGCTGAAGATCTGGCACTTTCACCCTCTCCTCCAGCTTGTTTACCTATGCAGTGCAATTTTACCTTTTCAAAATGTTTACCCGTGTGTCAATTCATGTGACAGGATAGCTAACCGTTTGGGGGAGAGTGGACAGGGTACTTACTTATGCTGTTCTCTAGAGAAAAAAAAAAAAGCTAGTAAAGAAAGTTGCACCAAAAGCCACTGCTAGACCTAGAAGCACAGTTGGATTTTTCTGACAAGGATTTGATGTTCTTCTGGCTGATGTGAAAACAGTATGTACGACCATGTTGGGTCGAGGAAAGGACTCCACCAGAGAGGAATGACCAGCTCAATGGACAAACTCAGAGCTTTGTTTGCACTGTCAGGTTGTTTTTTTTCTTTTTTGAATAATTTTTTAGTATCTCAATTAACAAGAAAAAACAAAACAAAAAAATTGAAATTGGAGGGTAAAGTAAATATAAGTGGTTACTTTGAAAACCACGATTCCAATGGTACATTCCCCCTTGCCTAACAGTTAAGAAGAATGGAGTCCACACTGATGTATAAATTCCTTTCCAGACCAAACATCACGTTTTGACCCATGCCTGGAAGTCCAATCTTATGGCTTTTCCTATTTGCTCATGTAATGCAGAGTGGAAGCTGCAGTCACTACTAATTCACTAAATGAGGTGATGGATAATGTGCGGTGAGCCTGGGATTAAGCAAGTCCATCTTCAGGACAGTGAGGAGAGGACTTCACCAGGCAGGCTCAAGCAGTCCACAAATGAGACAGCCTATGTTTTAACCCCTACCATTGGAAAAGTGTAGGATAACCCACCATCACCTGTGTGGGTTAGGGGCATTCAATATACTTAAATGTGAGAATCAGAGAAAAACCCACAAATGCCAAGGGCAAACAAAAATAGATTTCTGAAGATACATTCCAAGAAATGAACTTTCTTACTGTTGTCATGAAAACGAATATGGGGGTGGCCACACCTTGAAATACTAAGCCCTCACAGGACCCAGTAATAATCATTTGACACTGAGCATTGGAAACCAGTCATAAGTATAAAAAATTATATTTTGCCTATGGGTCTGGTTTGTTCAATGCAGAGGGATTCAGCCATTGTAATGTTTCCTTTCCATACTGTGTAGATAGAGAGGAATAAGAATGCTTTTCAGAAAGACCCTGTCTTGAGTAAGTGAACTATCACATTTACCAGCAAGAAAATAACTCATAAAGACTAGATGGATCATGTTTGGCTAATTAACTGCATTGTACTAATGACAAACAAACCCAGAAACTTAGTAAAGGTGGGTTTCAAGATCATCAGTCAGTGCAAGGAACGTTTTGAATTTCCAATGATGCTTTAGACTGACCAGTCCAATGATGCTGTAAAGTCCACAATGCTCGACTAAAAATTACTTAGATGAGTTTCTCAAATTTGGAAAACACTATTTTTTATGGTATGGATTTTTCTTTTTGAGATAGAAACCTGATTTGTAGCCCAGGCTGCCCTTTTAACTCTGATCCTCCTGCCTCAGTCTCTTAAGTGCTGAGATTACAGGCAGATACCATCATGCTGAGCTAAAAACAATTTCTTTTTTTTTTAAATTTAAGCACAACTGATAACAATGTCTATTTTCATGGTGGATATTGTGTTGTTTTGATATTGCTAAGTTTATTTAAGAGAGGCTTGGGATGGCTAGATCAGAAGCATAATGTCAAATAATAGTTTAACTACAGAAATTATTAGAATAAACCTAACAAACCCTGAGTATAAGGAAGCATGTTGATTTATAATTTTTTGTCTGTTTTTATGATGCAGGTTTTCAAAAAATGTATTTCTTTAAATTAAAATTTTAAATTAGCATACAGAATAATGGCTTTCATTATGGGATTTTCATGATATGTATCATTATGCTTTGCTGATGAGAAGGTCTAGAAAGTTAACATAGCCCTGCTGACTAGCATTTACACAGCCAAAGTTACAGTAGGACATAGTATTTGTAAGCAACCCAAAGCCCATGGTCTTCTTGGTCATTTTTAACATTTATATTTGCTCAAAACCCTTTCGGATTGCTGGCTGTTTTCTGCCTGCAAGTTATGAGCAAGAAATCATCTGAATGCCTGGTAAATCTTGAGAAGTAAAAATGCTGTTTAAAATTAACGCTCATTAGTGACAGAAAAAAGTAATCAAGACCAGAGGGTTTAACGTGTGGGGGTCAGGGATTTCTGTTTATTTTTATGTATTTATTTTTGTTTTAAGTAGTAGCTGGAGAGCAAAAGAGACAGAGTTGGGCGTTGCCAAGCAAGACCGACTACAAAGTTATTGGGGATGCTTAATTAAATGTTTTATTTTGAGTGGGTCACAAATAGAAAGTCCTTCAGCAAAGTGGGAAATAACCCTAAAAATAAGACACAGGAAGCCAACAGAAAATAAAGAAAAAAATTGTTTATAAGGGGAAAGTAAATTCTACTAAGATGGTATTTCTCTAGTAATTTCTCTAGTAATTAAAATAGCCATTACTTAGTGATACTTATTTTATTTGGCATGATATAAAACATGCTATGATATAACTTTAGGTTTCTTATGTACATTTTGTAAAAAAAAATCACAAAGATAAAAATTCAGGGACTACTATTGAGAGTTGAAAAATCAAATTGCTATTTATATTAAAAGTTAAAAAAAAGGAATTTCTTCTGTTGAATTTGAATTTTCTAGTAATGTCTTAATATTTTAAGATATAAAAGATTTATAACATCACTCAAAATCAAAACTCTAAAAAGGTTTATTTATAGTGATCAAGACTTTAAAGCTTAGCATAAGATAAGAATTCTTAAATCAGGATCTAGAGAAAATACCATTTTAAACACTTGAAAATTGGTTTTATAAAAAACTACATCTTTAAGTTTTTATTGTTAATACCATACTACTTTAAGAGAGCCAAGGACAGATTTCTTAATATTGGAAGTTTTTCAAAGTTAATTAAAAATTACATGGCCACAGATCTAACATCGTTCTTTATAGAATATCTTTAATATCTAGTGAATGCCTAACAGCAAGCTGTAACAAAATAGCAAAATGCCATTTTAATTTGCATCTATTGCTCATTTTAAATAAAGCAATACTACAAAAATTTTTTTGCTAAATCATGTTACTTTTATTTTAACTCACATTTTTGCATCTAAAATGAGTATGTTTTAAAATATTTATTTTTAATGTACTTCATTGCCTACAAGTTTAAAGTTATTTTCTTAAATGTAGTTCATTGTAGTCATTGTTTCTTTTTAATGGAAGGGTACCTGAGATAGCACTTCATGAGGTAGATAACAAGTTCAGAAGACAGTGGGGCTTATCTCTAGTGCTTTTTTTAATGTCAGTATATTAATGTGTATATTATCAGTATAAAAGCAATCACTGTGCCTTTTTAGTGTCAGCTCGTCTGGGTGAAATTGCAACAATACCCAGGGCTCTGCTGCCTGCACAGTGCCTAACAATTGGATGTTTGTGAACATCAGGAAGACAGAGCTGACTCATGTAATCTTTTGGCACCTTCTAAAACCAAGCTGACCCTCCTTAACGTTCACAATTGTGATATTAATTAAGTAAAGCAAACACAGCTGTTTAGTTATGGATTGGGAGATTTTCAAACTGTATTAAAATGCCCTTTTGGTTTGATTCTTTCTGTAATACTTTCTCTTTCTCATATAATGCTACTCTGTTGTTTTTTTTTTTAACTAACCCCCTAAATGTATAACATTTATTCTATATAAAAATAAATAATTAGTTTAGTAGAATATGATCACGGGCTATGTTTAACTAATTTTGAATCAAAATTATAACTGGCTGTAGCTGTTTCATTTTAATCTAAGACTTGACAACATGGAAAGTTTGTAGAAAATATTCTTGTTTTCCTTTGAAAGTATTATTTAAGATACTATGTGATTCAGAGAGATTTAAAAAATTCCTTATCTTAAAAATCATTGTTTTAGAAATTTAAAAAGAAAATTAAAATGAAACAAAACTTCAATGTGCTAGCTGGTTTCTGTTTCTTACTCCTGGTTCATTCATTTATATGTAAAAGTAAGGATGCAATATTTTTTAATATAAATTTCCAGATCAACAAGCGTATGTGACAAAGCCTCAATCTATACTCGGTGTTTAGAATTCAGAAACAAATTCATAAATAGAAGTTTCATATTCCAAGGAAAAGGTACAAAAGTCTGAGGAAAAAAAGACCAAATCACCTAAATGGCTGGTACTGAAAGTAAAATTTTTGCTATTTTGCATTACAAATCTGATAAGAGCTTAACTAAGATGATTGAAAATTGTTGTATTTACTGAAGATTGCTTTTAGATTCTAGAAAATGCTTTTAAATAGTATCTCTACTTCCCCTTTGTCTTGCAAACAGATTCAAATGCATATTTTAAAATTCAATATTCTTTCTTTAAATTTAAAGAAAATCTTAAACAACAAAGCCCCTGACAATAATTTTCTTTCATTTTCATGGAAATAAAATGTTTAACTAATGAAATTGGCATTTCTTTTAATACTGCAAATGCCAGTATTTGATCAAATATCAAGAATTTAAACTGTTCTCAAAATAAGAGTTCTCAAATGTTTACAGTAGTTTTATTCCTAAGTAAAAATATCAAGGAATTAGAATTTAAAATTGAGAAATTGTCAATAATTTTTTTGGGAGGAAAAAAATAATTGCTTTAAAAAAGCAGCATTACAGTGCAAATGTTCTTTTTTTTTTATAACATTTTTTCTTAACTACAGACCCAGTAATTGAACTGAACTGTGATCAATTGACCTTCATCCAAATATTCCTAGTTTACAGCAATTTAGACAGTATAACTTGCAGCATAACATAGTCTTTATAAAATTTTCTTCCCTCTCTCCCTTTAAAAAGAGGTTCATATAAATATGAAAAATATTTTAAATACTTACAATATGTTACATACCAGTTTTTAAAAAATACATTTAGACATAATCTGCCTTTTACTGAACTATAAATCAACTGCCAAATTATGTTTGATGATCAAAGCTTTGTTTTTCAGTTGTTTCTAGAATAATTTATTTTTACATTGATTCTGAAAAGACATTGAAAACAGTCATATTTTTCAGTGGCATATGTTTTTATGTGTTAATTTGTTGAGCATTTTTTCCACAGGACCATTAGTTTAGCATTTAGTGATTTAGGCAGACTGTTGCCACAGCCTTAGGTTAAAAGCTTAAAATACCTAAGGATGATATTGTGAAAATTTTTTTTCAAATATTACAAAATTGTATAGTATGTTCTGAAAAGTGAAATGTGAAGAGAGTTTAATTTTTTCTTTTGTTTTGTTTTTAGTTTTTATGTTAGTTTACTAACTCCATCAAGTTTTGGCTTTTCATGATCAAATAATAGCAGATCATGTCTGATAGTTGAAGACAATGTTTTAATAATTTGTTTATTAAACTGTCCTTTCAGTTTTGTGCCTGAACCTTTATTTACAGCAGCATTACAATTAGTATGATTCTGTTGAATGTATTGCACACTCCTACATTTGAACAACAGTTGAGATAAGCTTCCTTGCTATATTCCTGCAACTCTCCTGTTTTAAATACTATGCTTCTAATTTCCCAATAGGACATAGGACAGGCCTCAGCCATGACAATTTTTATCATGAATGCATTTTAAATTTTGCTGTAATTTTAATATCTGATATATTTAATGGACCATTAGTCTGATTTTACCTTGAAGTTTGTAATCCAGTTTAATCTTATATGAATATTTATTTTTAAAAATTAAAAAGTGTCTATCATAATGTTTTTTTTTAAATAGTAGGTTTTCAAAAATATATTCAAAAGATCCTCTACTTTCAGCTCAGAATTGATGTAATTACTTCTGAATTTTAGAACTTTATAACTTCATAGCTTGACTGGTATTTTAAGATTTACCAGTTGCTACCCTACTGTGAACTAGATAGGCAGGGAATAATTCTTTCCTTCGTTTAAGTTGTTGGATTTATAAAAAACATATACACACGTGATATACACTGCAAAGCATCATATCCAGTATACAGGGAGCTTAATGAGTCTTTTTTTCTCTTTGGCTAAGTCTTGTCATCTCATCTGAAAAAGAAAAATGCTTTGAAGGTTAGCCTTCAGGGGAAAAAAAAAAAAAGGAGTGAGGGAAGTCATTACCAACATACCAACATTACTATCCCTGTCCAATCTAACTTCATATTTTTTGAAAGAAGATTGATTTTTCTCCTCTGTATTTATACACATTTCATGGAGGCTGAACGAAGAAGGAAAAGAAAATGAAGAAGAGGAAAAGAAGGAGAAAAAGGAGGAGAAACAGGAAAGGGAGGAGAAGGAAGAGGAGGAAGTTTTCACAAAATTTCTCCCTGGCTCAAATCTTCTGATCCGTCTTCAAAATCACAGGAAAGTACAATTATCTAGTGAATTGATCAGTGAAGACAATCCAGATAACTCCAACTACCCAGATCTTTTTTCACTGAGAATTCCCCTCCTCTAAATTATCCAAATAATGGATTCCACTCTTCAGTTCAATTTGCATGTCTAGACAGAAAACTAGACTGAACACGGCTGGGGAAGACCATGGTTCTTGAAGCTGCATGATTCTGAATTGTCATTCTTGCTGTTTTCCATTGACAGCCTCATTGGTACATCCAGGACTCTGAGAAACGTCATGGTATTTTAGGCAGTCGTGATCCAGGTGCAGGCACGTATTTAAGCTTGCCCGGGTTTTGGGTCTCTCTTTCAGAAGTCCATCACAGATCTTCCTAGTTAGGCAATCACACACAGGAAAATGCAAGCAACTGTCCTATTCTCCCTCTGTATTCATGAGCACACACACACACATTTTTTTTTAAACTTCCAGCTTACAAAACTAAAAAGTAAACAACAACAACAAAAACCCCTCTGTTTTGTTCAAGACAGCGCTGAGTTACTCTTTCAAAGTAGTTATTTTACCAAAAAGAGACTGGATGCAGTAATGTCTTATTTGTAAGATTTGTTCAATGACATAAATTTGAAAAACTTAATGATCATTTCACAAAATAAATAATGTGTGTACCTGTCTATATGTAGTCTACCTTCAAAGTCATGTCGTTTGAAAAACATAAAGGAAGAAAAACTAAAACTTTGTTTATAATTCTCCCAAATGTTGATGGGTAGACTAGAAAGGGTTAAAACATGATTGACTCAGCATCTCTGACACACATCCTCATTACGTCATCAGATACTGTTGACATCTTGGTAAGGAAAGACTTGCATGGAATCCTTCACTTTTAGCCATTTAAATGAATTATAGTCTCTATTCCTCGAGAATATAATTGGGAAAGTAAAGTTTTAGTCACCTGATTAAAAATAATTTTTTAAAAAACTTGAATTTTAGTAATGAGCTGGGCTTAAAATATTATTTGATAAGTATTATTTCTCTTTATGGTTACTATTTCTTTATTTTGTTGAGGCTCATGCGGTGACTGCTAAAAAGCACACTCTTTGGCATCATGAGTGGACTTTTTCCACCATTAATGAAATGGAACAAACAAACAAAAAAGTCCCCAAAGATTTTTGTTTTTAAACAGTGGAGAATCACAGACTATGTTCCAGTGCTGAAATACTCATGATGGCCTCTTCTTCAGCTATTGGTTACTGCTCACGTAGACGTATTCTGATAATGCACCACAAACAACAACAACCCCCCCCCCAAAAAAAACAAACCAAAACAAACAACAACAAAAACAAATCAGAAGCAAAATAAAACCAAGATAAAAATAAAAATGGGGGGGATTGCTTTCTTCATTTCTTCTGTGGTGTTCCCTTGTTCATACTTTCCTTTCTTCTGAAAGTGTATATGCAGTGGTTCTCAACCTTCCTAATGCTGCAACCCTCTAACACAATTCTTCATGTTGTGGTGACCCCCAAACCATAAAACTATTTCATTGCTACTTCATAACTGTAATTTTACTGCTGTTATGAATTGTAATATAAATATCCAGTATGCAACCCCAAGGGGGTCGGACCCACTGGTTGAGAAACACTAGTGTGTAACCACATAAATCTATGGAAAGGAGGTTGGGCTTATGAATCCACCATATTATAACTTGTCTTAAAAACTCCAAAATTGTATCTATTATTTGTAATTTTTTTCTTTATAAAAATCTTGCCATGGTGTTATCACTTTTCCTTCCCTAATTATACCTCTTCCATTTCTTTTAAAAGCAGTTCTCAACATTCTGCCTCATATAAAGAACCTGGGACTCCATGCCGGGCGGTGGTGGCGCACTCCTTTAATCCCAGCACTCGGGAGGCAGAGGCAGGTGGATCTCTGTGAGTTCGAGGCCAGCCTGGTCTACAGAGCGAGACCCAGGAAAGGCGCAAAGCTACACAGAGAAACCCTGTCTCGAAAAACAAAACAAAACAAAACAAAGAACGTGGGACTCCAGCTTCAGATGGTGAAATCCATCCTTAATTGGTTGGGGACTACCACGGGACTCTGAGACGTGAACAGGATCTGCAGCGGATTTGTGAGGCATTCTCTTCTCTCTCCAAATGCTGAGGAACACATTCAGCACGCCCTACCTCTCCCTACCCCGGGGTCCTCTATCTCTGCATTACTCTCTTCGCAGACAGAGCCCATCCATGCAGCTTTACGAAGGCCACTTCATATATTTAGGGTGCAAACCTGCTATGACTTTTGGACAAAGCGGAAAGCCTGGAGAGCCAGCTTCCTGATTGCTTCTGGAATTCAACCAAACCTGTGGCGGAAGACCTCACCGGTTCTCAGGGAGGACTCCGAGGCTCAGCAGGTGGATATCACCTAGGACAACCGAGGAGAATGGAGCCAGTTCTGAGGGGCTCCATTTCCGATTTCATTCTTTCCAAGTGTGGTCCAAGTTTATGACTTAAAGGTTTTTTTTTTTTGTTTTTGTTTTTTTTTTTTTTTCTGTCAAAGACTAAATTGGAAAAAAAACAATTATCAATCTCACCGCTTCTGTTTGTGGAGCTGTCGTGCCATTCAACTTAAGAATTTGAAAAATATGTTTTTATAAGTATGAATTCTAAGTTTTCAGTGCCCAGTTCCTCCAGAAGGTATACTAACCAGAGGCCAGGGTAGGAACTTGCATTTTTCTACCGAGCTATTCCGAGTGACCTCAATCCCTTTACTCTTGATCCAGCTTTTACAGGCACCTCTGTCTATGCAACAACCCTCAGGGTTCTGTGGACTCCCCGAGCCGCTGATTGGGAGGAGGATAGGAAGGACCTCCTCTTACACCTCCTGTCAGGAGAGTGGATGTCAAGTCTCAGATGCAAGAGCAGAGTGCTGAGGGCAGGCTTACATCCTGTGAGGAGCTCACTAGACTACTTGCCTGGGAAAGAATGGTTTAAGCTTTGTGTCCCAAACACTGGGATTGGATACACTCCTGAGAAAGGGATATGGCAGCTAAAGGGCTCTTACTGGTTTTTTTTCTTTCTTTCTGATTCCTTCCTTCCTTCTTTCTTTCTTTATTTTTTTTAACTATAAGTCTATAAAGTTTGAGCAAAGTACTTCTAATATTTTTATGAGACACTGTCAGGAAAATATGTTAGGAAGTTTTAAGCTGGTTTACTAGAACTGACTAGCTCTGGCTCACAGGCCGTTTGAAAGTCCTTTCCCTGACCGTGCCCTGGGACTGTCTCTAGGTTGTTCCCTTTCTTAACTGTAACAACTAGAACATCTGACATGTGTATGTGACTTCAGCACCTTACAAATATCATCTCTTCTGACTGCCATAGCGTCAATTATGATGCTATTATCAGCTGGACTTCAGAGTGAAGACCTCCATGGAAATAAGACTGAAGAGAATCTGAATCTCTTCGACTTCCTAACTTTGTGTCCTTGAGTGAGCACCGCAGGCTTTGGAAGTCTCAGTGTCTTCATCTGTGAAATGGGGGTGTTGAGGTTCACTCTGTGGAATTGTCATGAGGCTGAATATCCTGTTTAATGCATGATATGTGCTTAGGAGAAAGGCAAAAGATATTCAAAGAGAAGGCAAAGGGAAAATAGAGATGTTGAGAAGCCTGCTGTCTTCCCAGCAAGGGCCAGGACCCAGTTTGCTGACTTCAAGGCCACAGATGATCCCCACCTTGCTCAGTGGTATTGGCCTGCTTGCCAGGTAGCTACCTTGAAAGTGACTCAGCATAATTTCCAGCTACCTTCATCCTGGCCAAACACAAACATATTTTTCCTTTTTAACAAGTAGACTTCCAAGCCTTCCATAGATGCCTTCCTGGACGTCAGTGAATAACTGGGCCACGTCCTGCTATGGACAAAAACAGCACAAAAGTAAATAAGGGCAAATCTCTGAGCATAGTATTCACTACCAGCTTCAACAACTGCTTCTTGTCCTTACAGGAAGTTTCCAAGAGGCATGTGGGGATGAGGGAAGTCTTGAAGTCCCTACATCACCCCATCAGTCTGTTTTTACAGTTGACATTCTTAGCAGGTATGGCCCAGCGATTCTGTTGGTTTAAAAGAAAAATTTTGTTGGTTTGAATGCCCAAGCAAGTGTTCAGTAACTCCTGAAGTGTAGACAGCAGTGTCCACAGATCATCTGCATATGTTCTCTTCCATCTGTTACGAAAGCTTATAAACCCAATTTATCTTAGCTCTACAGTTCTTTGGCTTTTCTAATGAGATTCTCTCCCTTGAGTTCTAAGTGGGATTGCTCTCAGAAACGAAGTCCCTTCTTACCGCTACACGTCTCTGCTCCCTACGTGCCTTCTGAGTCACTTCAGTTTAATTTGTTTACCCTTTGGCTACACTCAACGCATATTTGAGTCTTACTGACGTTGGTGCGGAGTATGTCATAATCAGACAATAAAACTATGGTTCTCTATTTTTAACCTGGGAGCTGATAGGGCTCAAGCTCAGAATTTGTTTTCTGAGGCCCTTGAGCCCTGCACTATGAAGCTTTTGGCTAACTTCTAGCCCTGGAATCCTCAGAAACTGATGGTAATGTTTCCTGATTTCAAGTTTAATGTTGGATCACATGGAACTTTGCCGGCAGCTTGCTAGAGGGAGGGATATGTTTGTTGTCTCTCTCTCTCTTTTTTTTTTTCTGTAAGAATTTAAAGAGAGAAAAGAGCCCAGCCCATACTCTAGGACCCTTCAGTGGTTGACTCTAATTACCGGTAATGATTCTCAAAATAACAGCTGCCCCCCTCAAGTTAGTTAAATATAATATATATAGCGCAGTTTCTCAACTTTTTCATGTGAGGAAATGTCAGCCAGAAGTTATCTTTAATGTATATTGAGTAAAAGGATATTTCTTGTGGGTTTTTTTTTGTGTGTGTGTGTAAGTTGTCAAATACAATCTAAAATTCTTCACAAAACAATCAAACAGCACCAGAGGGTTCAGATTCTTCTTCAAACACCACCAGAAAATAATTGTAATCCAGGGTCTCTGAAGAAGGCACATATTTCTCATGTGGAAAATTTATGGACAAGCATCTATAACATAAAATCAAGTTTGCTGTTATTAGTCTTAGAGGAATGTATGCAGCTCTTTAGATTCTTTCTTCAGCAGAAGATTCCTTCCAAAAAGAAAAGAAAAATAATTATACACAGTCATTGTAGAACTGTAATTGATAAGATGGAAAAAACACTCATTTTCTGAGATAGGCTTAAGTACAGCTCTCTAAATCCGAGTTTCCCAGTAAATAGGATGCTGTGTTTCCAAACACAAACTCTGCCTATTTTGTTCCACAAATCATATCTAATACAGTTTCATTAGACATGGCAAATAAAACATGATTTCCATAATACATGGCTCAATCTATGTTAAAAGATGCTTAGGTTGATGAGTCACTAACCCCGAACCTTGAAGATGAAGGAGGGACCCACAGTGGTATCTTCTGTCTATGAGGACATGAGGTTTCATGACCTGGGATGGTTTCTGTGGGGTACTGGCACTTGAAGGGCCACACCCCTGCAAGGGCTAGGTCCTCCCCCCACTTCCGACCCTACCCGCTGCTGCCTGCCTGCCATGTGCTAGGTGACTCAGGGCCTTGTTTTTGGCACATACAGACGCTCTTCTCTGACTTTCAAAGGCAGTTTAGTTCAACAGCCACTGAGTTGAGTAGTTCATGACTCAGGGAACGACTGTGTGGTGGCCAAAGAGAAAGGATGGTGCTGCACTAATAGCCTGCAATCTGCTGCCTCCTTCCTTCCTGCAGGCTCAGAGATCAGAGGAAGAACTCGTCCAAGAGCAATCAGATTCAGACATAGAAATGGAAACAAAACCGTTGGAGAGACCGAGGGCCCCTGGTCTGGATTCATATCCACCCTCCTCGTCTCTCTCACCTTCCCAAAGGCAAAAGGAGAAGGAGGTTGAAAATTTCCTGATATGAATTAACTAAGAAAAGGATTTTATTCAAACAACATAGTACGTTTCAAAATGTAGTATGGGTCACCATCATGGTCCTCTGATTTACTCAAGAGTTCCAGATAAGGAGATAGACCCTGAAAATTTCCCAAGTGACTCAGCAACTTTTCTCCATACTTGGAGGTCACTTGACCATCGAAGGAGAATATTGGTGACTAAAGCTGATGGAATGGAAGAGTAAAAGAGGATAATGGGAAAAAAGATCTGTGGGCCAACAGAATGCCTGTCTCATCAGTGACCAAGTATCTCCATGTCCAAATCCCAAGGAGGCGATTACAGATCCCTTAGACCACCATGCAATTTCTTTAGTTTGATTCAGGGAAGTGGGGCATGGGACAGTGCCAAGATCGTCGTTTAATATGAAGGCTGCATAGATGTTTAAAATGTATATATTTTTTTCAGGTCACCTGGGATCAACTCCCAATTGCTGTCTATTAGTCATTAACCTTAACAAAGTTATGCCCTGTCTACCTCTATCTCAGTTTTATAATATGTAAATTAGAAAATCAAGTTCCAACCACAAAGGATAGCTGTGAGTATGGTCAGTTAACATTAGAGCTGCTGGTATAGTGCGGACACTTCTAATCCCAACCCTGGGGAAGCTGAGGCAGGTAGGTCACAAGATGAGGGCTAGCCTGGGCTACACAGTGAGACCTTGTCTCAAAAAAAAAAAAAAAAAACTGAAGGATTTCTAACTATGGGAGCTACATGATAAGCATTAAAAATGTAGCAAATTGCTAATCATTTTTCTAAGTTTTAAATGACTTTAATGCTGGATATTCTTTCAAAAAAATTAAAGTTTTCCACGATGTCTTTCCTGCTTTGGTACTTATTTGATCTCCTGTGTGCTGTCCAACACAGGTGCCTGGATTCAAACTGCAGTAGCAAGCCTCTCAACTTCTGAGTTCCTCCTCTAGCCCTTGTTCTTCCATTTCCCCTTCTTCTCTTTCACACAATTGTATGAAAGTACATGGCCACACTTTAGGAAAAACATTGTCAGAGTTTGTAAAGTAATAATAATAATAATAATAATAATAATAATAATAATTTGAATTAGCACACAACCTTAGTCTTGGCCTTCACATTCATATGTCTTTTCAGAGACATGCCATTTCTTGAGGATAAAGCTGTAGCTATCCAAGAGGGATGAACTACTGAAAGTCACTCAGTTGTACCAAAGCCTTCTACTGTCAGCCATGATGGAGTAACTCCAGACTAATCCTCCTGCTAAAAGCAAATACAAATCCAAAGCATTTTCATGGCTTAAATATAGTTCAGAAAATAAAATCTCTGAGAAAAGTGAAAGACACCAATTGTCATAGGCTTCCGCTTGGAACTTCTGAACCATGGTGCAGAAAAGGGGACCACGATCCCACTGAGTTATAGTTAGAAGCAGGAGTGCAGGGTTGTTGAAGTTTTGGGTTTGTGCAGTAGGTTCTGGAAAGAAAGAAATGTCGAGAGAAACAGCTCTAGAAATATACATTAAAATCTCCTTGAGCCGGGAGGTACGCCAGTAGTAGAGCACCTGTCTTAGCACATGCAAGGACCCAGGTTCCTTCCAATGCCATTTTTTTCTTTGAATGTTACCAAACTGTAGACACATAGGAAGAGATGGTAAGTCCCTGCATGAATTAAAACAAAACAAAACAGCTCTGTGGAACAACTGTGGCACACTAGAAAACACTGAGGATCTGAGCATCTAGAATAAGGTCGTATCATTGTACATACTGGGCATGGAACTACAATTTGATTAAGGTAGGGATTTTAGGAGTAAAACTGTTCCATGTTCAGACCAAGAATTTCTCTACACCTTCTCTCCATAGTTTTAAGAACAAATCCCCAAAGGATCAAGCTACTTTGTGAACAAATTAATTATTGGACAGAATAAAACTTTACACCTTCCAGAGTGATATAATGTGAAGTAAAAAATGTTCAGTGAATGGAAAAACAGAAAACAGCAAACAAACAACAAACAAAAAAACCTCACTAGATGTGCAAAGAGAGAGAAAAATGTGACCAAGAATTTTAAAACAAATTAATTCAAGTGCCCCAGTACATGCCTGTAATACCAGCACTTGGGATGCAGAGGAAGGAGGATTGTGAGTTTGAGGCAAGCCTGGATCATGAAGCAAGAGTCAATGAAAAAAAAAGAGAAATTGTAAAATATAAAAAGAAAACAAAAAGTCAAGAACTTAAAGCAAAACCAGACACCCTAAAAGTCCCAATGATGAAATAGAATGCATTTTTAAATGACCAGATTTTTAAACAAGACCAGATGGAAATTCTGAAAGTGAAAGTGATAATCTATATAATTTAAAATTTATTGAATTGGTCTAACAACAGTTTAGACACTGCAGAAGAAGCATAGACAGTAAATTGGTTGAAATAATGGACATATCCCAGAAAACCAAGGGACAACAAAAGAGGCTTAAGATAAGTATAAGATAAGTGAAGATCCAGAAAGAAAGAAAGCAGAGACTGAATCATAAAAAAAATCTGAATACCTAATAATTATCCCCCTTCGCCATTTGACAGAAAAACCTCAGTCCTCAGATCCAAACTCAGCAAATGCATAGAAGCAAAGTCACAACAAAAACCACACCCAGACACACTGAAACCACACTTCTGAAACCCTAGAATAAACAGAAAAATCACTAAAATTTAGGCATGCATAGAGGGAACAAAAAATAAAAACACTGATGACTTTTTGCTGGAAACAATGGAAGTCAGAGGACGATGGAACAGTGTCCTTGTTATACTAAGAAGAAAGACCGAGACTGCGTCCAGTGAAAATTCACCTCAAAAAAAGACAAGAACTTTTTCTTGGGAGAGGGTGCTGAGTAATGCATAACCAGAAAATTTTACCACAAGAAATGTTAAAGGTAGGCCACGTGATGGTAGTGCACGCTTTTACTCCCAGCACTTGGGAAGCAGAGGCAAATGATCTGAGTTCAAAGCCAGCCTGGTCTACAAAGTGAGTTTCAGGACAGTCAAGGCTAACACAGTGAAACCCTGTCTAAAAACAAAAAACAAAAAACAAAAAACAAAAAACAAAAAAACAACAACAACAACAAAAAAGGAAAGAAATATTCAAGGAAGTCAGTCCTCTGGGCTAAAGGAAAACTATACACACAGGAGCAAAGAACATCAAGTTAAGACACGGGTCTTATGCAAAGTGTTTATGCAAGTATGTGGTTTATACTATATGCAGAATAAAACATATGAAACTATCATATTGTAAAACATACATTATAGATGACATGAGAGGCACTGAGCATGGCGGTGAAGGCCTGTAATCTCAGCTACTTGGGAGGCTGAGGCAGGAAGATCACACATTCAGCACATGTCCTAGTTAGAGAGTGAATTTAAAGACAGCCTGAGAAACTTAGAGAGACATTGCCAAAAAAAAAAAAAAAAAAAAAAAAAAGGAAGAGGGCTGAGGATGGGCCATCTGCCTAGCATGCATAAGTCTCTGTGTTCAATCTCTAGTTAAAAAGGAAAAGCATAAAGGTAATCAAAAGTTAGGAATGCAAATAATGACTGCTAGGTCTACCAGGAAAAATACAGATGAAATACATATAGCCTTCATAGCTTACAGGTTTTACAGTATACCCAGGCTATCCTAGAATTCCAGGTCCTTCAGCCTTAGCTGCATGAAAGCTGAGGTTACAAGTGTGCTGTGTTTACTCTTTATGTTCACCAGGATACTCATCTCCTTGGAGAAGGCAGGCTCTGTATCTTTGCTCAATCTCAGAGCATATGCCACCAAACCGAGAGGCCTCTCTTGACCACGTGCTCTGTCCTGCTTCTTAACTTTATTTCACGGGAGCCACTCTCATTCTCTGCATTCCCAATGCCATCCGTATTTTCTTGTGTGTTTTCTGCCTTCTTTGCTGGACTCTGCTTCTCTTGCTCACAGCCGTTTTCCTTTTGTCTCCATAGGTTCCCAGTGTACATCAGACGTTCAACATACCTTTGTTGAATGAACCAATGTGTTCCATCCCAACAAATTATGTATCCTGCTTAAGCTGGCACTGAGCTGCCTGACTTCTGGGTCAACCCAACCAAACCCAGACTTTTCCACAGATCCAACCAACCTCATAATTAAGTAAATTCAATTGTATTGTGCATGATATATTTATTAAACATCCCCTTTTCTGCAAGAATAGAGAATATGATTCCTACTCAGCAACAACAAGGTTCCCAAGATAGATGAAGATGGACCAAAATATTATAGTAATAATTATGATAACAATTATAACAATCCTAATTACTAGCATGTTTGTTAATAGAACTATTTAACTGCAATGTAATAATTGTTGTTACCAAAATGCATAAAACTTCAAGACTGTGTTAAGGCTTTCAAAGTCCTTTCCTATGAATTATATTTGATACCAAGAGAGTATTAATCTTTTTCTGATGTTGATTTCAGCCAGAAAAGAAATAAAGGGAAGATAGGATCTTGACATAACGGAATGAATACGAGATTTGTAATTTCCTGGAAAACCTATAATCATCATCATCATCATCATCATCATCATCATTATTATCATAATAATAATAAGCTAGATGTGGCAGTACATAGCTATAACTCCATCACTTGTGAGGTGGGGACAGGAGGATCAGGAGTGCAAGGTCATACTTTGCCTGAGTACATAAGAGTTTGTCTCAAAAACCCAAACTACTAATATTAATAATTAACTACCATTGCTAAAAATTTATTAAGCCCCAAGAAGAAGTAGGGTATTCTATAGAGTTAATTCTGAGTCGATACATAGTGATACACATGGGAAAGCATCATGACTTGAGCCTGAGAGTCTCATCTCTGAACGGGCAGAAATTTCCATGGTAGTCGACAGAACTTAGAATAATATCCAATGAGGGGTGAGTATATGAGAAGTTTAAAGCATCCTCTATGATCTTTAGTAGTTGCCTCATCAGATACCTTGAAGGAGACAGTGGCTGCTTGCTCCTGACAAGGGCTATTTTGCTTGCTGAGGAGACCTGTCACCTCAAAAAGCTAGAATCAGGGAGGCTACACACACACACACATCTGGTAGTCTGCAGGTCAGGATCAAAACGAAACAAACAAAATGATGTCGATACTGCTGACCATAAGCTTCCTACGGCAAAATCTTAACTGTGTATTATATCCATTTGATGAATGAAATAATGTCATTGAGATGCTTGTCCTTGCTAATGCCCATAGGCCCATCTGGAATTGGGATAAGGGAGGGCTTCATAAAGGGGGTATTGTTTAAATGTGATCTGGAGGATGGATAAAATTTACCTTGGTGGGTAATGGGATTACTAATTGCTGGTAAGTATTTGTAAAGCATGCGAGGACACAAGATATCTGGGCTTCTGTGTACATATTTTTAAAGGAGTTTCTGCTGAAGATTATGCCGAAATTTTGATAATGGAAACCGGGGAGTACAATGTCTCTCAATACAAAGTTCCAGAGAGGAGGAGGTCACTTGCTGTCAAGGATGGCTGGTCTATTAAAACCTGGGCCCACTTGCCAAGGTGGGGGATCCACTTCCCTCACCATCAGGGCAGGTTCTGAAGGAGACTAAATATACATCAATTGTAGTCATCAATGCTTCCGTGGGTAAAGGTTTCCCATGCCCTCAGATGGATGTCATATCTGTTTTCTAACTTGGAAATTCTAACCTTCAGAGAGTCTCTATGGGAAAGAAAGTTGAGATACTGTCATTCCTACTTTACTGATAAGGAAAATGAAACTCAGAGATGCTGTTAAATTTTCCCAGTGTCACACAATGTAGAGGAGAGACAGAACCTTGACATGGATCTTTTTCACCTCAACCCCCTACTCTGGTAGGTCCTACACTGATCATGGACCAGGCAAAGGACAGAAGAGTCAGAAGATGTTTGTTGAGAAGCAGTGAGATCTCACACACCTGGCTTCCTGGAGAAACAAGAAGGCTGTTTCACTAACTGAAGCAAGCCCACTTACCCAGCATCCCTCCTGGCTTGCTTTAACTCTCGTTTTACTGATTTTGAGATGCTTTCCAAAAAGCAGCACTATTTGAAACAACTTTTCTGAAAAGCAATTTGGCATTAATTTAGCCTAAGAAATAATTATGGATGCTCATGAGGAGTTAACTATAGTGTTTTCGTCTCTGCTTTACCTATGACAGCCAAAAAACCTTTTAGTTTTAAGTTGAAAATCTTCCAAGAATACGAAATGGTGAAATCCACCGGGATGTGTGCACATGCTGGCATCACTGGACATTTAAAGTCATGTTGCATGAGGCTGGGCATGCAGCTGAGCAGTAGACTGCATGCCTTGAGTGTGTAAGACCCTGGTTCCATCCCCAGCATCCAGAAAGAGCTGGAAGATAGATAACCACATGAAGGATTCTTTTCAGTTTGTAAGAAGAGAATGTATGCATGATTCTGCTTTGTAAAAAAACAAACAGCCAGGCCTTAGTGGTACGTGCCTTTAATCTCAGCACTCACTCTGGAGGGAGGTGGAGGCAGGCGCATCTCTGTGAGTTCGAGGCCAGCCTGGTCTACAGAGTGAGTTCCAGGATAGCCAGGGCTGCACAGAGAAACCCTGTCTTGAAAACAAAAAACAAAAACCAACCAAAAAAACTATACACAGAAGTACATACCAAGCTGAGTGAGGGAATTGTGCGTCTTTTAAAATTGAGTGTATTTTCTAATTTTAAAAATCTTCTTTAAATAAAGTATTGTTTCTTAAATCAAGGAAAAGTTTTATTTTTACTTTTAAATTGTTTGCTTATTTATTCTTTTATATTTGAGACAGAGTCTCATGAACCTCAGGCTGGCCTTGAACTTAATGTGTAGATGAGGATGACATGGAATTTCTGGTCTTCCTGTCTCCACGCCTGGGGTACTGGGATTACAGCATGCATACTAGACAAATGCTCTGAGGAGCGAGTCACACTTAGATCCCTTTTAAAACCTTTCAAAATATATTTTAATTTGGGGTGTGTGTGTGTGTGTGTGTGTGTGTGTGTGTGTGTGTGCATGTAAACAGAGGTCAGAAGTCAACTGTGGGAGTTGGTTCTCTTCTTCTACCCTGTGGGTTGCCTTCAAGTTTGATGATGACCTTAACCACTGAGCTATCTTGGTGGCCCCTACCTTTACTTTAAAAACGCACATATTACTCTTCAAAGGAATGTCCTGACATCCTGGCCACTAGCACGAACCAGACCAGAGCCTCTCACTCTGGATGCACTGTGATGTGCAGGGTTTGATTTACTCCATCACAGTCTCCCGCCACTCTTCCCTCTGAAGTCTGCGATGGAAATGGTAGGAGAAGACAACAGCACAGATTCTGAACTGGAGCTTGAGAGGCTTTCTGTGAGGAAAGAGCTCACGCCTTTCTGAATGATCTCCAGCATTGATTTCCTCTCGGAGACTTTTCTGGTTTAATTCGTGCATGTCAGGCCTTTTATACCAGGTGATTCTACACACACACACACACACACACACACACACACACACACACACTGCACATACATATCATACACATTACACACATTACACACAAATATACAACATACTTCATACACTACAAACATACACACCACATACACATACACAAACACACATTCGTATTCCACATACAACACTACACATATACATATACACATATATATCTCACACACATATACATACCATACATATACACATATACACTACACACACACCACACACATACACACATGCACATACATAGTACACATATACACACACACTACACACAGACACACCACACATACACACACTAAACACACATGCATACTATATTATACAAATATATACCACACATACATACTCCACGTGCACACACATACACATACACACACACAAGTGCACACACACACATCATCATTATCTTTCCTCTTTCCTTCCTGTACTAAGATCACTGTACTCTTCATGGCTAGACACTCACAAAAGGGAGAAGACAGTTTAGGACTATGATGGTATTCCACCTAGGACATCTCTGCAATGAAACAAAGACCTCAATATAGCAATAATTTACATAGTACATGTCATGCGTTAAACTCACCCCTATCTGCCCTAAGCAATTTATATGTGTTCACATAACCTCCCCACAATCATCTAAAGTAGGCTTTACTGTAGCTGCTCTTTTATTGACTCAGCAAATGGGGCCCGGAGAACCTAAATATCGTGACCCAGAATCACCTGAAACAGTTCCCATGAACTTCCCATGTGAAGCTGTGGAGGTTGGAAGGCATAGGCTTTCAGGTCATCCTGTTATCCCAGGTGCGTGTGACTCCCTAGAAGAGGCACGGGTCAGGGTGGGCATTAACTGACTGGCCTCAGTTTAAAGAATCTGGTGACCCAACTCTCGTCTACAAAGAAGATGGCTAGCATAATTTGGTTAAAGGAACGGTGGAAACATGGGGGAGTTCTCCGGGGAACACTGGGTTAGTGCTCTGTGGCTGGAGGCAAATCTCCTGTGTTTGACTCCTGTGTCTTTGGTCTTTGCTCCACTTTTTAAGCATCAGGTTCTTTAAATTTCAAGTGGAGACAGTGACAGTTGAGAGATAGCGAATTCCCTGTCTTAGGAAACCCTAATGGGCCACACAGTCAGGTAGGATGACTGTTGGGGAAATCCTCCTGATCCCTCACAGGCACAATCCTACATTGATTGCTTGGTGGCACCACTTTTACCAACTGGCAGACTGACCAAGTCGCTTGAATCACCAGCGAGGTGTGCAGCTTTGGGAGTGTTGTTCCCAGCATCAGACTCCATGGGGAGGTAGCTGAATGGTCTCTGGTACCTTCAAAGCCCCTGGACTGCAAAAAAACATGCCTGAATTGTGACAATAATGGGTACAGCCAACAGGAAGAACTTTCCTAAACAGACCAAGTTGATTAAATACTACAGCTTTCATGAGTGCTCCCTCCGTGGTGATATTTAAACACAGATGCTTCCACTGTGAATAGTTTCAGGATTTGATCTGGTCATAGAGGGAGGTGAATGATCTTGAAGGGTGCTACAGTCTTTATGTTGAGTGTGCTCCATAGTTTTCTGTGGTAAGAACTTGGTTCCAAAGTGGTGGTATTGGAAGATGCCAGAGGTCTTTGGGAAGGGCTTGAGGGTCACACCTTTGGAATGGCCTGTGGTGCCTGCTCTTTCCTTTGTTCCCCAGACACAGGGATGTCAGTGTGCTGTAGTATACGCTCCCGCTTTGGCCATTTGCCACACCCACCAGAGTCCCAAAACAATGAGTCTACTCAGTCTTGAACCAGAACTTCCAAAACTGTGAGCACAATGAATACATTAGAAGTTAATTGTCTCAGGTACTTTAATATAACAAGAAAAATAAGGTATTCCCCCTTTTGTCCTCTTAGAGTGTTCTGGCAATATAATTCCTTGCTTAGTGGCTTAGTGTTACCAATTACCCTCCTTTAGATGCTCTGGACTTCTTGGTCATTAAATCAGTTGCACTCATAGTCATTATGATAATTTCATTGTTGTACATTTGTCTGTGTATACATAACTTCCTAATACAGGCTCTCAGTTTCCACAGGAAAGCCTATGATCATTACCTACTATAATAAATGGCTTATGTTATATAGTGCTTTAGATCATGCACTATATTCTATCCCATTCAGTCTCAGAACAATTATGATATGAATTGGCTATTATTGTGATCTATATTTTATAGAAGATGAGACAGAGATATAGGTATTTAGCAAGCTGTCTGAAGACAACATAGCTTGTTGGTAACTAGAACTCTACTTCAATTCCATGGACGAACTCAGACAGAATGAGGGTAAGAAGGACCAAGGGATTCCATGCCAGTGCTCACAAGGCTACTTATTTCCTGGTCCCCAGAGAGCCTGGGTACCTACTTTTAAGGTAGACCCTCGTTCCTGTTACAAAACACTGTGTCCATTCAACCACATAAACCTGCTATGGGTTACTCGCCCTGGCTGGGTTTTCCATTCATAGCGGCTCCTAACAGCAAACCTTGACATTTTCTTGAACTGCCACTCTCAGACAGATGACAAAACTCAAGGAAACTCCAAGAAATTAGCAACCTGCTGTGGTTACAGAGGCAGTTGTAAGCCAACTTGTTAGACAGAAAAATACAAAATCATATCACCATGAAAGAGCTTTGCAACCAAGAAAACATTATTGGAAAAGTTCTCAATTTACAGCATCTTAAAAATCACATTTATGAGGCAGGCAGAAGGTCACCTAACTATCTTCCAAATGAGGAAGTTGAAATTCCTCTTGCAGTGTGAGCTGTTACGAACCCCAAGAACAAGGAGCTTGTGGAATCAAAAACAAGGAGCTTGTGGAATCATTACATCAAACCAACTCGTTAAAACAATTCTTCATTCGGTGCCAGTAATGGATGATGATGGGAACCTTAGCTCTATCTTCCCAATTTTGTGTTTCAATTTTGACACCAGTATTGTGTTAACAATGGTGGCTGCCTTCAAAATTACTTCGGGGGGGCTTTAAAAAAGTAAGAGAACATTAAAAGTCACAAAGCAAGCTAAAGCACACAATTTTCAGAGAGGCTGACATCAACAAAATAGCAAAATTCCAACCAGAGTTACTAAGTAAAATGGGCCTTTTTCATATAAACCCACTAATGGCATTATCACAGTGTCCTCCTTTATGAAATAAAGAATACCTCGTTTAAATGAGAATTATTTGTTCAAATGATTTTGAGTATCACAAAATGAACCAGTGTGGGTCAAAATAAGTACCTACCTAGGTAGGATAAACTCTATAATTTGAAAGAAGAAAAATAAGAAATTATTTTTCTTAAAATAAAAGATTTATCATTTATTTTAAATGTGTACATATTTATTTTTCACTCACAAATACATATAAGGTATGATATATTTGGAAATTAATAAAATGAAACAGGTATTTGAAATGTTACAACTCAAAATAAGCTCATGTTATATAATAATGAATTTTAAATACAAAGGTTCCATGTTATTTCACATATATTAAAAATATTTCTCAAATAACATAACAATTTTCAAATGCGGGCCACAAAATTATAAAGTTAAAATACATCAGTAGTATGTCATTTTTTTAATTAACAGTTTATGTTAACAGTTTTAAGAGATAAATTTGGATTGAATTCCTATACAAGTTTACCACTGTGCTAAGAATAAATACAGAAAAATATATCGGACTGTTTTTTCGAGGGCATTTATATTAGAAATGAGATAATAAAGTTGGATGAAAACTTTTCCTGTTTTTTACATGTGTGTGAGTGTGCACATGTGAGTGCACATGTTTATGTGTGTGGGAGTGTGGAAGTGCACATGAGTGTGGAGACTGGAAGTAAGCCTCAGGCGTCCTTCCTCAGTTGTGTCCACTTCTCTGGCTTTTATTTGTATTATTTTGATATGGGGTCTCTTGCTGGAACCTGGGGATGATGAGTTAGGCTGGGCTGACCCTGGAGATCTGTGATTCTCTGATCCCCCAGCTCTGGGATTCTGAACGCGTACCCCACTCCAGCATTTTACATGGGTGCTAGGGATTGGACTCACACCCTCAGGCTTGGGTTACTGACTGAACTACCTCCTCAGCCCCAAGTCATGTACAAGTTTTACCTAAATGTACTATAGTTGGAGGTGCAGATTGCCTCTAATTCTAAAAAAGCAAAGTCTCAATGAGCCAAAAATGAAGTCGGCTTTTATTTTTACTTTTTTTTTTTTTCAATGCTGGGGTTTGAACTCAGAGCCTTATGAATATGTTAGGCAAGTGCTCTATCACTGAGCCTCATCTCCAGCCCAAGATTTTGGTTTTTTTTTAAATATTAATCCACAGAACATCAAAATATAAATAATCATTCCAAATCTACTTCTATAACTTATCATGGATAATCTCCATCTTTTAGCTGGCCAGCTAGTGTGAGTACCTCAGGACACCCAATACACACAAGTGTTCTTGTATACCAGTTCTACTCAGAAGGAGAAATTCTCCCCCAAATTAACACAACAACAACAACAACAACAAAATGGAGCCCCCTAACAGAGCAAAGTGCTTGGGAGCTATTAAAACAAAACACAACAAAAAAAACCACAATTTAACAACCTAACGTTTTCTTTTTCACTTTTAAAATGAATCTTAAAATTAAGTTGTGTTTGTGTAGCAATTTTTTTTTTTTTTTTTTTTTTTTTGGTTTTTCGAGACAGGGTTTCTCTGTGTAGCTTTGCGCCTTTCCTGGAACTCACTTGGTAGCCCAGGCTGGCCTCGAACTCACAGAGATCCGCCTGGCTCTGCCTCCCGAGTGCTGGGATTAAAGGCGTGCGCCACCACCGCCCGGCTTGTGTAGCAATTTTTATGCAAAACCCTGTCATAGGCTCAGGACTATAATCCCAGGATTGGAGAGGCTGAAGCAGAAGAATTGCAAGTTCGAGGCCAGCAAGGGGCTAAGGTGAAACTCTACAAGGTGAACCCTACAAACACCAAACCAACCAACAAAAACCAACAACAGGACTTAGAAAGCTAGTTCGAGGACCTCCCCTAAGGATAAGCCTGCTCCCATAACACCATCAGTCTCTCCTACCACCTTCTGGTCTCCCAGGAGACCCTCCCGGCTGACTTAATTGAAGTTACCTGTGAACTTTCAGTTTTGATCAGGCTTGGGTATAACTAGATCAAGCCAAAGGGAGAGTGGGAGGAAACAGGCTGAATGGCCTGGTCAAGAATTAGTCACATGGAACCTGGAGCTGTAGCTCAGTGGTGGAGAGCTTGCCTGGTATACGCATGGCCCTGGGTTCCACCTTCAGTACCATCAAAAGTAGGGGGGGCACATCATTAAATGAGGCTGTTAATAGGTAGCTTTGGAGGAGAGCTGGGGTTACATGTAGTTCTGTGACAGAGAGCCTGCTGCGCATGTGTAGGGCTATGGACTCGATCCTTAGGAAAGGAAAGGAGGAGGGAGGGAGGGAAAGAAGAAAGGAGAGAAGGAGGAGAAAAAGAGAAAAAAGGAAGGAAGGAAAAAGAAAAAGCTAGGATAAAATCTTAGTTGGGGCTGGGGATGTAACTCAGTAGAACAGTACTTGGAAGGTAGAAGCAGGGGGATTAGGTAGGAGTTAAAGGCCAGCCTTGGCTACATATCAAATTGAGGCCTGCCTGGGCTTCATGAGACCTTGTCTCAAAAGAACAATGACAACAACAACTAAAAATAATAATAGTAACATTAAAAGTGAAATGTGATTAACAGCAAAGGTATACTGCAGACTTTTTTTCTTAACCAAAAGAACAAGTATCTCTGAAAAATAAATTAAGGGGAGTCGGTTCTTAAATTGACTAAACTAATGCCCATCTTGCTATGCTATGATTTCAGGGGTGTTTCTGGGTGGGCACAAAGCCACACACAATCCACAGCCAGCTGCTCAGAGGCTTTGTGGATGAGCATCTTGCCTTTAACATGAAACCTGTTCAGGCTAAGACCTGGTATGCTCACCTTCAGGGCTGTATGGGAAACACAGCTAACCTAAAGGCCCAGCCAAGGAGTGAAGGCTCTCTTCCACCTGCCAGGCCCCAGACTCAACCTGTGCCTGATGCTGTCTGTGTTCCCTTTAGTACTGAAACCCGCAATTAGCTCGACCAAGCTACACAGCTGTCTACAGATATTCACTCAAATTGCCCACAGCTTCTTATTCCAGCCCTTCCCCACTGCCCTCAAAGCAACAGGGGCAGTATAAATAGCTTTCAAAATAAAAGCACCTAAGGCTTGTTAGGCATCCATTTGTTTATTCAATCAGGGCACCGAGGAGATAGCAGGGGACTGAGTCCCAAATCTCTGCTTCCGTAGCACTTGAATTTTTCTTCTTTCAGTTATTGTCTCCCAAGACCACACTGGGAAGGTTCTGCCAGATGACCTGACTCTATGGAAGGCCCAGATTGGCCTGTGCACGTTATTGGAACAGTGGATTACAACTGTAATTTGACTCTAACAGTGTGCTTGAGTTTTTAACCCATCACAGATGCTGTCTCAAGGAAATGGAAACCCGAATGTGGTAGAGCACTTGCTTAACATATGGGGCAGGGTCCCATGTCCAGCACTGCTGAGAGAGAGAGAGAGAGAGAGAGAGAGAGAGAGAGAGAGAGAGAGAGAGAGAGAGGAAAATAGGATGCTCAGTGCAGGGCGTACATGTACATAGATCCAGGTAGAGTTTAACTTTGTACAAAGTGCATGTATCAACTTCTGTAATTAAACATAATGCTATGAAATTTTAACATATTACTGTTGCCCTCCAATTATTTCTGAGAGATTGCAGCAAAACAGATAGAAATGAAGGAAACCCGGGGAAAGACCAAGAATCACAAGGAAACACTAGCATAGCCTCACAAAAAATCTCACCCAATTCTGAGTGACGCAACACCAGGAGTTCACTAGCAGCAATTAACAGGAAAAGGGCCTCAGCCAAACCGGAAGCTTGGAAAGCAGCAGTTGAGGCGCGAAGTTGGTTCTGTGGCAGAGTTGGGCATCAGAATGGCAAAGCTCTCACTG
This sequence comes from Peromyscus eremicus, assembly GCF_949786415.1. NCBI lineage: Eukaryota > Metazoa > Chordata > Mammalia > Rodentia > Cricetidae > Peromyscus > Peromyscus eremicus. The sequence goes on from NC_081419.1 coordinate 70,132,400, forward strand.
GCAAACCCAACTGTTCCTCACACCTCAAGAGCTCTGGAAAGAAGTCAAGCCCACCCTGAGAATTCTCACTAAAATTGACAAACCCAGTGGGAAGAAAACTGCAAGGATATTGCATCTGTTTTTCCTCTCCCACCGTAAAACATCTGGAAACAGCTGCTGATAGAAGCAGAGAAATTGTACCAGGAGGCAGAGTCTGGCAGAGGGGCATAGATCTCCAGCTAGATGTTATCTCTCGATCAAAAGGAGATATATAGCTGCCACCAAGCTAGTGATGATCGCACGGGCACAGGATGACGAGAAAGATCCTCCAAAGGAAAGGCAGAATCTGAGATGTCCAATAAAGACTTCCAGAGAGGCCACCCTCTCCCCTCATCCTTAGTCAATAAATAAAATAAAAAGCAGCTCTTTAACTATGGGGCCTAAGGGAAAAGCCAGATGATAGTGTGAGATGGGGTCAAAAGGTCACAAACACTGTGAAAGTAAGTACATCCGGGCTTGCAAGACGGCTCAGCTGGGGAAGGTTTTCGCAGCACATCCCTGGAGCTCTGTACTCCATCCCTGGAGCCCACATAAAGGGGGAAGGAGAAAGTCAACTCCGAGAATTTGTCCTCTGACCACACACACACACACACACACACACACACACACACCATGAGGCTGTGGCACACACACCAACACATGCATGCGTGTACACACACACACACACACACACACACACACATTAAACTTTTTAAAAATAGAAAGTACATAAGTATAAAGAGGCTCTGTTTTGAAAAGCAAACAAAAAATATGTAAAAGGGAGCTGCCTAAGCATAATCATGATTTTAAAAAAAAAATGGAATGACATCAGTGCAAAGACATACCTACTCACCACCACCTCCCCTCCCCAGGAAGCAACACATACACCAAGAAACAGACTAGAAAATAAAATTCAGGGCCATGGATATGGCTCAGTGGGTAAAAGGTGCTAGCCACCATGCCTGATAAACTCAATTCGATCCCCAGAATCCAGGCAAAAATTAAATTAAAAAAAATCAGAGGCAGTGGTGTGCATCTACAATCCCAGCACTGCTATGTTGAAATGGGGGGGGGGGACAGAAGGATCCCCTGGAAGTTCTTGGGCCAGTGAGCAGCTCACGGTAGTATACAGTGAAACATGGTAGTATGCAGAAACATGGTAGAAATTGAGAAGAGACTCCTGAAGGTTGTTTACTGACTTCCACGTGTGAGCAATGGCATACATGCCTCCTCCCAAGCAACAATAAATAGATAAAATTCAAGAAACAAAAGAAACATGCTTCCTATGTGCCTTTAACTGAAGACTAGGCCAACCCAGGCATGAGTTCATAAAACGACAAAATTACAGGGGGAAGTGGGGGGGGGGTGGTGGAGTGGATCTGAAGAAACAACAGAGGCCCAAACAATGCCATTTCAAAAATTAACAAATAAAAATGCCAAAGAGTACAATCAACCCAGTGTAATAGAGATTACCGTCATAGGCTTATGAACTAAAACAAAATTATGTAAATGAAAAAGGCCAATATATTAAGTAAATCAAGGAAAACTCAGTGATCAGGAAGAATAAAGGTGAGTAACAAAATAATAATCATGACTATAGGTGTCACTGGAGGAGCAAAATAACAAATGAGGTAGAAAAAGTATTAAAAGAAGTAACAGAAGAAAATTTCCCTTAAAGTAACAACCTTTAAGCAGTGTTTCTTATTAAACAGGCGTGATTCTATGCACTCTGTGTATAAACAATCCCAGCAGCTCTAAGAGGTGTGTATAGTTATTTACTCTTACAGATAAACAATTTGAGATATACAGAATTTAAGTGACTTGTTGAAGCCCTCCAGTGAATAATATTAAGTGTAGAAAAGCTTGCATCCCCATCCTACACAGTCTCACTGTGTCGCCCAGCTGACCTTGAACTTTTTTTTTTTTAAGACATAGGTTCTGGAAATATTTAATTTAAAAGCTCACAACTTCAAAAGAAAACATCAGGGCTAAAAACAAAAAGGACTTTTTAGGTAGTCAGTCACAAAACGTAGATGTCCAACCATGAGGCATATTCATGCAGGTAGCCTGCTTCACAGTGAGACTCAAAGCCGAGACGCAAAGAAAGCTGCTTGTCTTTCTCAAACAGTTCAGCCCAAGAACAGTAAGTAGGCTTTGCAAATGCAGAGGCAACATCTACAAATGAGCTCAATGAAACAGGACCAATGAGCTGTTTTAGAAGAGAAATGTGTTTACAGCAAAATCTAGCCAGTTAAACAATAAAATGAAATAACTCAAGAATGGAAAAGACGTAGTAAAATGATACAGTAGAAGAAATAAGTTCTAGACAATAGCTATGAATTATGGGTATGTGCAAGAATGAAAATGACACAAAACTTGATAATGCACAAATAAAAATAATATTATAGATACCACTAGTAAAACAGCTGCTGTAACCACGGAAGCAGCTCAGGGAAGCACCTGGGAAGTTCTTAATTTACATAGCAGGGAATAAATCAATACTCAAAATCAGTCGTGGAGGGTGAAAGACCCACTGCCACCTGTTAAAGCGTTTCCTAGCCCTGCAGAGCACTAACAGGGATACTTTAAGAAAGGATGTGCCCAGAAATTTAAAAAAAAAAAAAAAAAAAAAAGCTTACTTGAGGTTTAAAACATTCTCAATCTGTTTTCCTCTTTGATTTTAAGTAACATTCCCTGTAATAGTTTTGTTTTAAAATAGCAGGACAAGCACAATCCTATTTTATGTGAGGCTAATAATATTTTGAGGATCTGTGTCTCTCCATGAGCATCCACTCAATTCTTGATCTAGTTATATGAACCTAGAAATGTAGCGAACTACTTTTTTACCTCTTTATTTTACAGTGATGGGAACTAGAACCCAGGACCTTGGGCAGACCGGGTCAGCTCTCTACCATTGAGTAATATCCCCACTCTACATAGTAAGAGGGTCTCAAACTTGAGATCCTCCTGCCTCCATTGCCTCAATGCTGCTTTTATCCACACCTGGTGACAAACTCTTTCTAAAAGAAACAAACAATAAGACGACTTTTATGTAAACAAGGAAGCACAGACTGGGGAGCTGGACAGGACTTATTACTTCTTTTGTTTTATAAAGTAAATGAATCAGACAGACACACAGACACACACACTCAGACACACACACACACACACACACACACATCAATGGGAACAGTCATGTAGTCTATTCCAGCTATATCATATTTGGTAAATAGTCTGATTTCTCTTTCTTTCTTTCTTTCTTTCTTTCTTTCTTTCTTTCTTTCTTTCTTTCTTTCTTTCTTTCTTCCTTCCTTCCTTCCTTCCTTCCTTCCTTCCTCTCTCTCTCTCTCTCTCTCTCTCTTTCTTTCTTTCTTTCTTTTTTGTTTTTGTTTTTCCGAGACAGGGTTTCTCTGTCTGCCTTTGGTGCCTGTCCTGGATCTCGCTCTGTAGACCAGCCTCCCAAGTGCTGGGATTAAAGGTGTGTGCCACCATCGCCTGGCAGTAGTCTGATTTCTTATCAGGAAATTAAGCAGTGCGGAAGACTATTTGTGAAAGGAAAGGTTTTTGTTTGTTTGTTTGTTTGGTGTGTGTTTGCATTGCATCCACTCCTTTCATCAGAAATAACTAACCATGTCTACCATCAGATAAACACCATTGCAGACAACTTTTATGCTGATATAAGAAGTAGTGGGTGGATAGATGGGTAGAGGGCTGAGCAGTGGTATCATATGTACTATTTTAACTAACAAGATACCGTTTAATCTCTAGACTGTGGTATTGTCTAAAGTAACTTAAGAAATCAATGGCAGAGTTATCCATAAAAGCTACCCTTTGAAATGTATAGCTTAGCATCTACACACTGACATTTAATTGCTTTCTTGAATGTCAATTCTGCTGGTTTGGTATGTATATATACAGTTCTACTTCTGGTGTATATCCGTGATTGACCCTCCTGGTGCTACTCTATAGCGTCTTCTCTGCACCCAGAGAAGGGAACTAACTGTGCCCCTCTGACATGGAAGGCCTAATACAGGGATGTCAGAGCAAAGGAAGTGTGGATGGAGTCAAGAGGATTAAGAGAGGAAGAGGGCTTAGGTGCAGTGATGTGGCTTCCAGTGTGTGGGCAGACATGGAAAACAAGCAGACGTGGCCTCACAAGAAAACAAAGCTTGAAGAGAAGAGGACTGCAGGATGGGATGAAATCCTAACAGGATCTGTTTTCACTGCTTACAAATACTTCGGCATACACGGCTGTGAATAGAATCGGTGATGCAAGAGGGGTGAATCAACCTCACTTCGATCGATTCACTAGTAAAAGGGTGCCAAAACAAGACTAAAAAGCAGCTTTAAAACAGGGCATGGTAGTACATGCTTGCAATCCTACTGCTGGTTAACCAAAGACAGGAGGAGCTCTGGGTCTCACGCATAGCCAGCCCAGCCCAAGTCATGAGCCCCTGGCCTGAGGTGAGAGAATGTGCCTCAAAGAAACAAGGTTGGTGACTCCCAAGGAACAACGCCCCTACACACACACACACACACACACACACACACACACACACACACACACACACACGCACACGCGCACACACATGCACACACACGTACATTCATGAAAACCCAAACACATCACACACACACTCATGATCACACAAACACAATGCACACAGACAAAAAGTATTCTTAAAATGGCCTACATCTAATACATCTGGGACTAGGACACGTGGCAGGCTCAGGTGGCCAAATGAAAAGACTCACTACGGGGACGGTGACACTATTTCCTCTGGGGACACAGTTCAAAAGCCACAAGAGTAGCTCACCGAAGGCATAAGACACACAATCGTGAAGACATTAGATATTTAAAGGTCGTTTTCTCCCCAAGCTGTGAGCATTTTTCACACCAGGAAGGGACACACAGTGCACACAATGGCAGGATACCCAAGAACTTCACTGCTTTTCAGAGTTGTTTTGTTTATTTGTGGGTTTTTTTTGTTTTGTTTTGTTTTTCGAGTCAAAAGTTTTGACTGGTTGTTGGTACCCCAAGTCCTACAGGAGGACCTAATTAATCCCTAACACATAGCTCCTCAGAGGAGTCCAGTCACCCTACTAGAGATTCTAAAGCACCGTCACTGGGCTTGAAGCCACAGGAAGGAAGAGGAGAGAAGGAACAGGAAGTAAGGAGGCCTGAAGAAAGGAAAGGATGGGGGAAGGGGAGGACAACAGCAGCTTTCCTTAATGATCTGGACCAGTTTGGGTCACCTGCAGGCTCTCTTCAGTGATGGAGATGTAGCTCACTTGGTTGTGTTTGCGTAGCATGCATGAAGCCCTGACTTTGACATATGGTACTTCATCAACCAGACATGGCGGCGCATGCCTGTAACCCCAGTACCCAGGATGAGGCAGCAACATCGGACCATCCTTGAGTATATAGTGAGTTTGAGTACAGCTCTGACGACATGAAACCCAGTCTGGAAACACCTCTTCAACACTGTCACTAGAGAACTCTTCCGGTCAGAGGTCTTCGATGGCTCTCCAGGGCCCCTCAGCGTTAATACAATGTCCTTTGCTCAGCATTCAGCTTCCTCTACAATCTGGCACCTTTTGGGCTCCCTTTGTTCCCTGTTACCATTCTCGTCACCCAATGTTCCAATAACAATAGCCCCTAAGATTTCCAGCATATACTGTGCACCCACCACTGCAGATTATTGTGGAGTTCCAACAGCCAGACACGCCTGTGCTCTTTATCTTTCTATCAAAATCCCACTCACAGCACAAGCCTGAGCTCACAACGCTCCCCACCCCCTTGAGCTCCCTACAGCATCAGCTCCTGTAGATTCTGACCTCTAGTTATTATCCGATTCATTTTGCCTTGAATTTGCAGCAGTTTAAATCTGTTTTGATTTAAACTTGCCCCTGTAAGTGATAAGTGAATGAACATTTGCAAACCTACTGTGGGACTTTCTTAGACATTATCTAATGTATCCTGGGTCGCTGTGTTGCCAGAGAGGCAAGTCAGTGGGAAAAAGCACCTGTCTCCAGGCCTAACTATCTGAGTTCCACCCCCAGAACCCACTGGGTGGAAGGAGTTAACTGACTCCCATGGGTTGTATATCCTCTGGCATTTACATGCATGCAGTGACATGACACACACATACAAATACATACGAGTGCTTGTTATATTATACTGGAAAGAGAGGGGGGTTCTGCCTGAAATCTGACCTCCTGCAGATAGGAGATTCCTGAAATATGTTTTCTTTGAGAGACTTGGTGGAATGAGAATGAGTTAGATGGATTATTTCACAATAGCAATAGCAATTGTTATTGATAATCCAATAGCACTGAGACAAGACTGACAGAAATTGAGTCCTCGATAAGCCTGTCTTAGGAAAATGCCCTGGTCAGGAAATGGTACCATCTGTTTTCCCTTCTCTTTTCTTTCTTTCTCCCCAATCCCTCGATGCTGCTTGTTCTTTTTACTCCATCCAGGTGCTCAATATCCCACCTCCAGTCAACTCTACCCAAGAGCTCAGCACCCCATCTCCAGTATACTCCATCCAGGAGCACAGCACTTCATCTCCAGTCAACTCTACCCAAGAGCTCAGCACCCCATCTCCAGTATACTCCATCCAGGGGCTCAGCACCCCTTCTCCAGTATACTCCATCCAGGGGCTCAGCACCCCATCTCCAGTATACTCCATCCAGGGGCTCAGCACCCCTTCTCCAGTATACTCCATCCAGGAGCTCAGCACCCCTTCTCCAGTCAACTCTACCCAGGAGCTCAGCACCCCATCTCCAGTATACTCCATCCAGGAGCTCAGTACCCCATCTCCAGTATACTCCATCCAGGAGCTCAGCACCCCTTCTCCAGTCAACTCTACCCAGGAGCTCAGCACCCCATCTCCAGTATACTCCATCCAGGAGCTCAGCACTTCATCTCCAGTATACTCCATCCAGGAGCTCAGCACCCCATCTCCAGTATACTCCATCCAGGAGCTCAGTACCCCTTCTCCAGTCAACTCTACCCAGGAGCTCAGCACCCCATCTCCAGTATACTCCATCCAGGAGCTCAGCACCCCTTCTCCCCCAGTCAACTCTACCCAGGAGCTCAGCACCCCATCTCCAGTATACTCCATCCAGGAGCTCAGCACCCCTTCTCCAGTCTGCTTAGGGTCAATTCTTACTAAGCCAGGAGGTTCTTACTCCAGACCAGTCATGACTTCACTGATGTTCTATGGACTTGAGGCAAGATGGGCTACTTATGCTTGCTCAGTTTTTCCTGGTACAAAAGAATTATGAACTAGGTAGTCTTCGGGGCCTCTATCATTTCTAGAAAGTTCTTAATAGCTTATGATGAATGAGCATATGCAACATGAACAAAGAATCAACTCGTTCTTCAGACTAACTTGAGGATCATGTAAGCAGGGTAGTTGGGAATCTGTCTTCCAGTCCCTCCCCACCGCCCTACTTGTTTGTGTGTGTACTAATGTTCTATGTGTGTTTTCCTGTTTGAGAAAAGGGAGGAGAGACGGGAAGCTGCAAATCTATGAGAGTACATTATTAAAAATTGTTTTTCATTTATTCAAATGAATACCTACATGCTAATAAGCACTTCTTGGTTACTCTACACTTGGAATTACCATGTTTTTTTTGTTTTTTTTTTTTTTTGGTTTTTCGAGACAGGGTTTCTCCATGTAGCTTTGCGCCTTTCCTGGGACTCACTTGGTAGCCCAGGCTGGCCTCAAACTCACGGAGATCCGCCTGGCTCTGCCTCCCGAGTGCTGGGATTAAAGGCGTGCGCCACCACCGCCCGGCCATGTTTTTTTTTAAGTCAATGTTAATGAGAAACTAGTGAAGACTAATTTTAAATAAATTAATCTTACGGTAGAAGATCACTTGAAAAATCCACAATCCTACAGAATCCAGTAACCAACATCAAGAAGTAAGTTGCCTCCATGTACATCTAACAACATCCTCAAGGACATCCTGTCGGATAAACGAATAATCGAATCAACAGGGCTGCCTGGATGGCTGCAGCAAGAAGAGGCACGTGATGGCTGATTTCGGCTAGATAATCAATGAGAGCTTGCTACTAGCCAGTGGATCTAAATTCAGCTATTTTTTTTTCAAAACTATCAATTAGACCTTCCCTCAGACAAGTGTGCATGAGTCAATGTAGCATTTGTACAGGGACACTGTGCTCTGTCACATAAACTCCATGTCAGGTGTCTTCATGAACAAGCTTGAACCTTCAGCTTGATGCTGGAGGAGCCCACTACAGACCCCCACAAGCCTCACAATACAGAACCCTGTGACTCTTCTGCTGGATTAGGGAACTGAAAGGAATCTCAGGGTCTCTGCACAGCGAGGGTCAGCAAGGGTCAGGCTCACACTCACGTTCATTTACACCAAATGTGGGCTGAGCTCTGGGAGTCCACCAAGGCTATCTTACCCGAAGCCATGTCACAATGGCAGCAAATTAGAACTGCTACAGTAACCCCCATAAAAACAGCTCTGACTCCAGAAGGACTGCCACTTTGCTGGAAGTAAAAGGTATGTGCCTTGGACAAAGAAAAGAATTCTGAAATAAGAAAAAAGGAATAAAAAAATCTACTCTGATTAGACATTTTGGGCAGTGTAGGGGACAAGATGATAATGAAATTGTGAAGAAAAAGCAAGGATTTGGGAAGAAAAACAAGCGACTAATGAACTCCACAGGGTGAACCATTATTTTTAATGTAAACAGAAAGAGCAGGGTTTTTGTTTTTGTTTTTCTTTTGGTTTGGTTTTCTTTGACAGTGAGGACCACCTAGCTAATACAGGCAGTGCTAGCCCATAAGAGACCAAAGTACTAACTAGACCACACAACAGCAAGCTTTGAGTTCAATGTCATTACATCAATACAATTTTTTAAAAAAGAAAAGAAAAATAAGAAAAGAAAACCAAAATGGTTAATACATTTTTGCTCAAAAATTTCAATACAATGTTTTTAAGACTCTGTTTTCTCAGGATTTTTTTTCTCTATTAAGTGCTTCTCCTAAAACCAAATACATATTTTTCTATTGATTTCTTGGATATTTTTGGTAGAAACTGCTAGCATTTTGTTTCCTGAGAGAACCTTTCCTAAAGATGCAGTTTTTAAAATCCAGAACATTAAAAAAATGATTACTATTTTTTTCAAGAATTGTGTGATTATAGAGTAATGACAATTTTTAAAAGCTGGCTCTCTTTACAGCTCTCAGAATGTCTTTAATTATCAGGCAGAATGTACTGACTTTTCTCCTTTTATACTTGTCCCTAAATCAGCAAGAAATGGGGAGGGGGATGCATGAGTGGGTCATGTATTCCGGAGAGTAAACGCTTACAAAAAAGGGGGAGAGGTAACAGATTTAATAGTAGGGTTTCAAAAAAAAAAAAAAAAAAAACCACTTGATACATAAGTTCTAATATTTTTGTGCCTAGCATTTGGCTTTATGTACATACGTTCTTTCAAGAAGACAGTGGCGCAGAATTTCATTTGACATGTAGACTGCATGTTTAAACCTACCTCTAATTTTTACTTCTTGGGCTCAGACTATTTTCCTTTCCTTTTTCATTTTAAATTTTAGTTTTGAAAATTGTTCTGGCATTTCTCATTCTTTTTTCCTAAAATTTCTCATTTTCTTACCAAAATCATCAGTAAATAATAATCGAAGGCTCCAACTATACAATTACATCACCAACTGCTCTCCTAATGATCTCAAGGTACTCTACAAAGACAAAATCAATTTATTTTTACAAGATTTAAAAATTTGACAACTGCATTTTCTTAGCAGAATATTGATACTGAAACATTCTAGACAGGGCTTCTCTTAGGCCATACTTTGGATTCTCCTATATTCAAAGCTGGAGATTAAAATTTTATTCAAAGGTTTTTGGTTTAGCATTATTAACTATAATTGTATAATACTATTACAAAGATTTTTTAAAGAATTAAAAGGGTTCTGGTGATTACATCAGATTTGAGGGTTACTTACTTTTGAATAAAAGACCACCTCATGCCAGAAATATGGCTAATGTTTAGTTATGTTATGTGGCAGATCTCTACTCTGATTTTAGGTGAAATTTAGAATTTCTATATTCTAATTCACCTTGGACGAGCATGTAGCTCCATGCTCACACTGAATTTTCCCAGACACAAGGTTAAATCCCATCTTCTGGATGAGAAATATGAGCTTGGATTTTAGTGTGTATGTGTTTGTGCACGCTCACCTAAGTGTGTGTGTGTGTGTGTGTGTGTGTGTGTGTGAGAGAGAGAGAGAGAGAGAGAGAGAGAGAGAGAGAGAGAGAGAGAGCATCTGCACAGCTGTACACTTCTGCATAAACAAAATAACCATTATGAAATTAACAGCACGTAGTCCCATCCTGATTGCACAATTTCAGGGTTTTCACCATGTTATTGAGCTGAGCTGTTGAAGTCAGCTCCCTATATTCACCTTTACCTTGTCTTTTCTGACAGTAGTTCCTGGCTGGTGATGTACTTTTCCCTCATCCTTAGAGAGTTTTCTGAGACCTCAGCTTCCTTATTCTATTCTGTTCTCACTAAATGTACATTAGTCTCCCAGAGTACATAACATTAAAAAAAAAAGTCTCAGTCCCTTAAAGAGAAAGAATAAACATGAGTTGATTTCCCTCTCTATCACAACACTTCTATTTGAAAAAAATCTTTATAAGCCATCATTTCCTCAGTAAGCGGCATATGAATAACCAACAGAAAGATGGGGAAGACTCAGGGATAGAAAGATAGTGGCCCTGTTCATACTGTCTGCTCAGGAATGGCAGGATGAAAGATGGAGCAAGTTCATAAGGAATTCCATCTCCTGATTCACTTCCTTTCATTTTCTCTCTTCCACATTAGAAAACACACTTAAGTGCAACAGGTGCCTGAACACACTTAAGGAAGAAAAATAATGAACAATTTGTGAAATTTTAGGGAAAATTATGAGAGTTAGATTTTTTTAATTTATGGAAATTTTTAATTTATGGAAATTTTTATTAAAATTCACTAATTCTGGAGTGTGATTTTTTTGAGTAACTGTCAGAATTTGGCAATTTAATTTATTATAAGACTTTCCTGCATTTAGAGAAAACATAAACATCCTCTAAAAGCAAAGCAGAGTCACCGTTAAGTGTCATTTATAAGTATAAGCATCATACATAAAACAAAGGATTTGGATATGTCACGCTAAGGCCTATAGACTTATAATCTATAAACATGAAAAGAAACAGAAGAAATAAACTCAGAGTGAAAACATAAACTTAAAAATTATGATATTAAAAATATGCTCTCAGTTTAAGATTTTATTTAGAAAAAAATTTGATCAATATCTATATTTCTAACTCCCCAATTTTTAACTAAAACAGAAATATTAACTTCAAATTAAAGAATGAATATAGGCATCAGAAAATGGTATATTTCCCTCTAACAAACACATCAATGAATGAATATGTAATTCTGTGGAAAGCTGTATTTCCTTTGGATCAGGTGAAAAGCTATTATTTTATAGTCACACATAAAATACTGTATGAGATATTTGAGCTTTGATAAAAAGATAACCTTTACTAAATTATCTTTAGTATTGAACAAGTTAGTAATGCAGAAAACAAACACACACAAAAAAAGTAGAAAAAGAAAAAGAAAGACAAAGCAAAGAAATAAAATTCCCCTTTAAGTCTCAGATTAGCTAAGAGGCGTCTTACTGAGAAACAAGATTTTAAATTGAAAATAAAAATCAATGATACAGTTCAATTTTGAGGGGTTTCTTTCTCTCAAAAGCACTTCCCTTGCTCACAGAATTTTAAATCATCACAAAAAAAAGAAAAGAAAAAAATCCAAAGCTAACAGCTAATCCTTAAAAAAAAAAAAAAAAAAAAAAAAAAGCAATGAGCCTATTTATTTATTTATTTTTCTTTGAATACCATTTGCTTGCTATTTGGTACGGCAGTTACCATTTTCCTGATTGCTCCACATTTCAACGCAGCTATTTCTTGTGTAAAACTAGCTGAGACAGGTTTTTTTCCTTCCTACCAACTACCTGAGGGGTAACTTTGGGAAGAAGCATCTATGCTTTGGAAGGCTCTGAAAAATATAGGAAAATACTAGGCTGGGCATTCATTTCTATGACAGCTTTAAACGCTTTCTTAAACTTTTGTTTTACAAACAGCAGGCAGCAGATTTAAATTCAGAAACCTAGCCAGACAATTGTTTGAAAATTCTTTTCAGAGTTTTTTTTTTTTTTTTGGTTTTTCGAGACAGGGTTTCTCTGTGTAGCTTTGCGCCTTTCCTGGAACTCACTTGGTAGCCCAGGCTGGCCTCGAACTCACAGAGATCCGCCTGGCTCTGCCTCCCGAGTGCTGGGATTAAAGGCGTGCGCCACCACCGCCCGGCTCAGAGTTTTTTTTATAAATGATAGTTTCCGTGCTCTGTTGCCTATATATACATTTTCCTTTTAATTTATAAACTAAACATAAAGACATTTACTGGCTGGAAACGGTTTTCCTTTTTTTATTAAAACACTGTCTCATGAATGTGGTGTTAATGCTCAGATAAGACAGGAACCAAATAGAGCTTAAATGTTCAGGAGGCTGATTTGCTCACTGACCCTTCCTCTGCTGACAATGGCAAGGTCTTCAGAAGATTGTGTTTGGGCTCCTAGAATCTGCTTTCTGCTTTGCTGTTCTTACCTCTGGCCCAGTTGCTCTGGTTAGCTCCCATCAAAGAGGAAAGAAACCTCTTTAATGAAAAAATATCATTCCTCTCACTTGAAAAAAAATAAAAACCCAAAACACAAAACTAAAACAAAAAACAACAACAAGAAACAACCCAAAAAATCCAGTAATTACCAAAACCAAGGTCTTCCTACATAGTTGAGGCTAGCCTCTAACTCATAAGCCTACTACAAATGCTGGGATTACAGAACATTTAATTTGTTCACTTAAGGCCAGAGAAGGTCTATCTCTGTCTGTCTGTCTATCTGTCTCTCTCTCTCTCTCTCTGTATTTTGTTTGTTTGTTTGTTTTTGTTTTTCGAGACAGGGTTTCTCCTTATAGTTTTGATACCAGCTCTGTAGACCAGGCTGGCCTCAAACTCACAGAGATCTGCCTGGCTCTGCCTCCCAAGTGCTGGGATTAAAGGTGTGTGCCACCACTGCTCAGCTTGTGTGTGTGTGTGTGTGTGTGTGTGTGTGTGTGTGTGTGTGTGTGTATTTTTGAGGATTGAACCCAGGTCTTACACATACTAGGCAAGCTCTCTGCCACTAAGATACATCTCTGGCTTTTATTTCTTTGTTTTATTTTTAAAACAATCCTCAAATCTGGATCTTAAAGATGAATTGCCCCTGGAGATCATGACTACCTTAGAGTTAGCTTAGACAATCTGTCAGATGAGACATTAAGCATTCAGTGTGGAATAAGTCACTGTGATTTAACTAACCAGAGTCTATGACATAGAGACCAGGAAGCCCCACACAAAGTCATCTAGGCAGCATAGCCCAATGCACAGCACTTGGGAAAGCTTGGTCCAGTCCAAACACTGATAGGGACCATAAACTTTAGAGTCTTCTCCTCCCTCACGACATCTAATGACTTTCTAATTACTTTTTTGCTTGCTCATTCCTCATCTAGCCACCCCAGGACCTCCCTTATGTAGAGCTGGGTCCGGAGGGACCTGTCTCAACAATATTAACAGTCCATATTGGTTGACACCATACTGCAGGCTAAAGGTCCAGACTGACATCTCATTTCATCTTTCCAGCAATCTCATGAAACAGGTACTTTCAATGTCTGTGTTTTACAGGTGAGGACATTCCGTCAGAGATGTAACTAGTTCAAGCCATGCAGTGGATAGGGGCAATATTTGGCAGGAAACCTACTTGGTCTTCAAAGCTCATTGCTCTCGACCACAAAGCTTTCCCGTTTCCCCCACTACCGCCTACTGCTTCCTCCAAAGGATGCAAAGAGACAACAGGACCACTCCTTAGGCTGTGCCTGACATGTCCCTGAGCTTCTGTTCATGATGTGTAGAAAGAAGAGTGGCTAAATAGAAGCAGGGAGGGTGGGCTCTGGTTTTAAATATAAAAAGGTCTGTGGGAGAAGATGCCAATATGTATGCAAACTTAAAGAAGAAGAAATTAATCCTCAGGGCCCCAAACCAAACTCCTAAGTATCTCTTTCTTGTCTTTGGAATGTCTTAGCTCTACTTGCCAGGTTTGTGATACAAATGGTGGCCTTGGCCCTTAGTTTTCTAGAATTATCCAGGAAATGCAGGGTCTACATCCTATTTTTCCTGTAATCAACACTAATGCTTACAATTAATATGCAAAAAAAAATCCAAGGAGGACAAATTATGTGGAGCAACATGAAGAAAACAGAGATTTGAGGGAGAACAAGAAGATCGTAGAAGACACTAAGGTTTCTGAGACTCTGAAGAGTGAATTTAGAAGAAGAAAACAAAGAAGACAAACCATTTGTGGGAGGGGATGAGAAACCATCGCTCACAAAAGCACAACTTCTGTTAATCCTTGGGGGAAATTGCCCGGACTCTGAACATTTACACTAGCACTCGGCTGTGAGTAAAGCTTGAATGGAAAGAACCTTAGGTAGACTGGCTTTTGGACAGACAGAAGGGTGGGGTTTTCTGTTTTCGTTCATTTTTTTAAGGTCAAAGAGAGGTTTGCAAAAACAATTGTGATTAAATTCAGTCATAGAAAAAAAAACAGGAAGTCACAGCATTAAAGGGGAGATGAAACTGGAAAACAGTGGTCTACAAGGGAGCATATGAAGGAGAAGAGACCTTCTTACGAGCCCCTCTGCTGGCTCCTGGCCTGGATAATCCTGGGCACTGGCAGGCTATGGAGCAAATGGACAGATGCTTCTAAAAAAAAAATATATGATTTTTTTTACTCTGTCACTCTGGGAATAGCTCTGGTCCCATAGTTCCTGAGTCTATGGGCTAAGCCTTTATGACATTGCCATATGTATCAATTGGGAGGAGAAAACCCCAACCATAATAACAGTGACAAGATTAGAAAGAGCTATCATGTACTGAGTACTACATGGAAAGCAGTTTACATGAACAATCTCATTTAATTCTTGACAGAATATGATAACAGGTGTCATTATGATCCCCATTTTACAGATGAGGAAGTTGAGAAAATGACAACACGTGATTCTTACAGCTTAACTTCACAGTACCAACCCACTTCTTTCCTGCTGAACTGGAAATTCATAGACTTCACCCTACCCTCTGACAATTCGACACAAAGCTTTTGTAGCCCTCATCTGGCCTTTTCAAAGATGACCATCTCCCAGCAGTGACTCCCATTGGCTATTCGAAGACTAACGTGGAATAAGAGCATCTAACTCCTCCTTCCCACTCACAGATACATTAACATCTGATCAGTACTAGAGTCAGCAAATAACCCCTGGCCTCCTCACTAAAAGGCAGAATTTTAGGGGCACTAAAGACAGATGAAAAAAAAATCTCTTAAAGACCAGAACTAGTCTGAAGAACTAGTCTGCCCTCTGACTTTCTATGTTCGGTTGAGCCTTTAACATGCCTGTTTTCAGGCTGGGCTGTAACTTAGTGGTAGAGCACTTAAGCATCACACAGAAGGGCCAAAGCTTCATCCTCAGCACTACAAACAAATGAAAGAACAATCGCCTTCCCAATAACATCCATTTTCTTCTTCTTAGAGACATTAGCAGGACTGCCTGCCCTAAAGTCTGTTGCTGTGTTATCTGGAAGTTGTCAGTCCACTAACCTCACAGGCCTGGACTCTCCTTTTCAAGGGACCCTTTGAGAGGCTCTGGCTAGTTATGACTTTGCATTGTGGTCAAAGGCATTCAAGGAAATCTGTCTTTGCTGCAAACTCTAAGGTTGTGGATCACTGCACAGCTTCACATAAACTTGTCTTCCTTTCATCAGCTCTCAAACTCTGCCAAAAACACTACCTAAAGATGGATTATCTCTGTAAGATGCCTAGGACTAGGCTGGTTTGGACATCAGCCTCCCTCTTCTTCCACATCCAC
The DNA here is from genome assembly GCF_949786415.1 of Peromyscus eremicus. NCBI lineage: Eukaryota > Metazoa > Chordata > Mammalia > Rodentia > Cricetidae > Peromyscus > Peromyscus eremicus. The sequence continues at coordinate 70,148,480 of NC_081419.1, forward strand.
TTTGCTTCTCAGATATTGGCTGGCAGGCCAGGTCTGTATTTGTTCTAAACATGTGCTCTATTACGTTCCAAATGCTTGTTCTCAAAACAGAAAGGACCAAACATCACAACACACACACACACACACACACACACACACACACACACACACACACAGGGCGGGGGGAGTGAGAGGGGGAGAGAGAGAGAGAGGAAGAGAGAGAGCGAGAGCGACAGTGCAGCTAAGTTTTTTTTTAAAAAAGGAGAAAGGCGAGGAGAGAAGGAGTTAAAATCAAGATTTGATGATGAACCCTAAATTCAAATCTTAATACCATAAACTAAAAGCCTTTGAAGACTAGAGAAACACGAGAGAAACATGGAGACCAGGGGCATATAGAAATCCCTGAAACATTTACAAAATGTTTATACTTTTCTTTTCAGGAAAGTAGAGTCTATTGCTTCCATCAGATTATTAAAGGAAGAATGATTTCTTTGTAAGTCCAGTGCTTGAGGAGAAGACCTGATACACATTGTAGGGACTCAATAAGTCTTTGTTAACTACGTATTCAACAGCAGCAGAGTCAGTGCATGGATGAGAAGGGTGTGAACGCCACAGTATCTCATTTACAGATGGAGAAATCGAGGCCTGAGAGGGGCATTCAAGATTCATAACCTGCATGAGCCTGAGTACTCTTAAGTATTTACAAACCTATTTTCACATTGTATCACTTGGTATTTTTTCTCCTTGTCTCTTTTTGAAGCACAGAATCTTACTTCCTAGTTAGAAGCCGGCACTAAGTGCATCTGGGAAAAACAAAAGCTGTGAGAGCCTGTAGAACTGGCCACTACAGCCATGGATCTGAGCTAGCTCACACATCATGGCTGCTGTTCCCACATACATATGTCCTGAGGATGTAATTAACATGGCGTCGACATGGCTGCCATTGGCGAAAGTGCATGAGGCAAATAGTAAACTCAGGTCTGGGAGAAGGCTAAAATTTAAGTTGTAAACTGATCTTGGCAAATAACTATCCCATTAGCAAGTGGTCTTCAGAATTAACTGAAGAAAGAAAAAAGAGGGAGAAGAAAAAAAAGAACAGTCTGTGAGATGGCTCAGCAGACAAAGGAGCCCAGTGTGACTCCTGAAACCCACATGGTGGGAGAAGAGAACTGACCCTGGCAAGTTGTCCTCGGACCTATGCCCAGGGGCTGTAACGTGTACACCCACACAGATGCATAATATAAGCAAACGTAAAACAGAGAAGAAAAGAATGGGAAAGAACGAACCCGAGGGACAAGAACCAAATAGATCTCCCATTGGTGAGAAGGCTTCCAGGAGAATTCAAATGGGGCCTACAACCGTGTTACCAGATCACAATGTAGCCATCAGACAAGAAAAGCTAATTCAGGTACTCTGCTCCCCAAGAAAGAAGAAAAAAATGAGAAAGAGGGGTATTCATCTCATCAAGCTCCTTCCTACTGGCAGAGGCTTTGAAAATGACCGGCACTGGGATTCTATGACACAGCAAATTTCTTGGGCTGAGACTTGCTCAGAACCTCAAAGTAGCACGGTGAGTGTCTCAGGGAAGAGATGAGGACCACCTAACCTTCTATCAATGCCCCCAGGACGTTCCTAGCTAGAGAGATTTGCTATCAACACTCCCTTGAAACCTTACGTTCTAAATGCAAGCCATTTTGGGAAAGGAATCTGTTATGACATCCTGCATTGTATTTATGAATAATCTCTATGGTTTGGTAGTGATAGGCAATATTTAGTGACTAATAAATGAAAACCCAGAGAAGACCATGTGGGTTGGAGTCCCAGCTAAGTGATCTAGGTAAAATTACATAAGCAACTCAATATATAAATAAAATGGAGAGATTGGCATGCATGTTTATATTATATGAGACCTTCCAGTTTTTGCATACCATATCTATATCTATGTACTATACTAAGTTTGAAGTTTAAGCCATCAATGGATTCTTCCAACATCATTAAAACAGATTAACCTACAGACAAGAAAACCGTACCTCCCCAATATTGCATTCTTAGCTGTCCTCACAGGTCAGCTGGAATATCAGTTGAGGAGGAAAGTGAGTTGATCTTAACTTCTTAGAATTAACATAACCTATTTCTCAATGATATACTCTGGGAACCTCAGATCCTTATACGTAAGAGGGGGAATTCAAAAGAAGTTAGGCCTAGCCAGCAATCCGAGATCTTTACCCTCACTTTACACGGTGGGACTTATAGAAGATTTCAGTCAACTTGCTTTTTTATTTGAGTTCTGCTCTCAAATTGTAAAAAAATTTAAAAATCCCTATGACCATCATTGAATTAATATAGCAAGTCAGTCCATGACTTAACAATCTGAAGGTTTTCTTCAGTGCAATACGCTTCTGTTCTTTCAGCCCCCCTCTAAGATTTAAGGCAGCTTCCTAGTTGGGCTCAGGTGGCACCTAAGGATTAGCTTGGTAGGTCTGTTTCTCCCTTCCTCACAATTCTACCAGCCCCTGCTTTCAGTCTCTTTCAAGCTTTGAACTGAATCCCCCAGTAAAAATCAAAGTATGACTGAAGCCTGGAAAGCCAGCTAAGTGAAAATTCAGAAGCAAGGAGATTATCTGGTTGCTTTCCCCTCCCTAGCACCAAGGAATCATTAGCCTAAAAGTTTTTCTATCCATCCTAAGCTGAGCTCCACTGAGATGTCACTTAGCTTATTGGTATCTCTGAAGAAACTGACCACAGCAAAAGACTCCTTAACTTCCCCTTCCTTAGGGGGCCTGAAACAGCTTAGAACATGAAAGGAAGATTGAATCGTAGGTCTCACTAAGTAAGGCCATTGTCCCTCAGAACTGGTGGTTGTGGGAGCCTCCAAACACACCCAAGTCCTGCTTCTGGGATCAGAAGTAGGTTTGCCTCTTTGGTGCTGTCTTTCTGCCGACCATCTTTGATGGATACATTTCTCTGAGGACTGTTTCCAAATGCTAGACCCCTCGCTGCTGCCTTCTGGCTATGGAAGGAATACATGTGGAAGCCTTGAGGCTCCCCAACGAAGGCCATGCATGGGTTGGCATCTCTCCACTCACCTGGGACTCCTGAGATCCTTCAGTCAGGCTTTCCAGCTTCCGTAACCTCTGAGACTGCCTCGCTTGGGTGCTCACCCCTCGTGCCACCACTTGGTATCAGGACAGGCTCGACCACCTAAAAGGCAACAAGATGGGCAAGGTTACTTAGCTGCCTGAGAAGCAAGTGTGAGACTGTGCACTGGGGTATATTGCAGGCAGTCAAGGTGTGGGAGGCTGGTGAGAAGGGAAAAGAGCTGCCAGGGCAGGGGGCAATGCTGGTTCAAGAGGAGAGCTTTTCAGAGATGACCAATACATCTTGCTGTTGAGAAGTCCCTGAGATAATCTGACACTGCAGGAAGTATGCCTGAAATCAGGCTCTGCCTTTGCCACTAGCCTGAGACAGGCAAAACAGAGCAACTTAGAGCAAACATACATCCCCAATAGAAGACTGAAGGGGGCAATACAATGTGTGTGTGTGTGTGTGTGTGTGTGTGTGTGTGTGTGTGTGTGTGTGTCGGGGGGGGGGGGTACTTTTGAAATGACGTGGGGCGAGCGGCTGGAACAGTGAAGACCACAGCAGTAAAGTGGGCCCAAAATGAGACGGCTCAGCCTGGCTTGGGTCACTTGCCTCTTCTCATTGAAGACAGGGGGCCTGGAGGGGCGGCGAGGGGGGGGAGGACTGTGGCTCCTTTACCCTATTTTTACCTCTGGAGAAAATCACTAGTCTTGATTTTTAAGACAGGCAAAAGCTACATTAGTTAGTTGGCTTGGGGGACTAGATCTTCACTGCAGCTCTGCTAATACTTCACACAGCACCCTATCTACCTCACTCCCAGTGAAAAGCAGATTTGAGCCAGAGGCTGCCGGCTCTTCTACAGGCCCCTTCAGGGGTTGGCGTCAGATGCAAGCGCCTAGAAGTTTCCATCAAGGCCCCTGACTCACTGGGTGAGGGGTTATGCATTAGAAGTTTAATGGCTAAAGAGATTATGCCTCCCCCCCCCCTCAGCCTTTGCCTGCCTCCCTCAACAATGGCAAACTGAGTTCAGAGGGGGCCATGGGCTCCCACTGTCCTCGAGTGATGTAATCACCATACGCAGGAGAGAAAAGATGCAAAAAGCCACTGATTTTTCACTTATTGAGGAGAAAGGAGAAAGGAATATTTTCACTGTCCTCCCCGGAATGAGAGACCCCCCCTCCTTCACAGACCCCCAGCAGGACCCAAAGTGAGCAGCCTCGGCTCTGGGCTGCAGCTGCTAGGCAGCACAGCGGCGGCGGCGGCGGCTTTCAGACAGCAACAGTTGTCTGGCTGAGGCGAGGCGAGGACTCGCTGCCGCACGACGCCTTCCGCGGCCGGGTGCTCTAGGGCCCTGGAACTCCGGTCCCAAGTGTAGCCCGGGTGGGAGAGATGAGGGGACTGGGGGCACAGGAGCTCCGAGAAGCCTGTGCTCAGGTTATTCAAGCCCTTCTATACGAGTTCACTTCTCTAAGGTCACCTCGCTCCCAAATCTGGTGAATGGTCAGGCTTTTGGAGAGGGAAGGGCTTCCTGGCTGGGGGTGGGGGGCGGAGGAGGTGGGATACAGTAAGCAAAAGACAAAGGAGTAGGTGAAAGGACACAGTGTGAAGCTATTTTTAATCTAACGTGGCTCTCCTGCTTCTCCCTCCGAGAGCTATCGCTCCACAGACGGCCCCAGGTGAGAGGCAGGAAGAAAATCCCCCCAAGCTTTTGCTCCCTCTCCACCGCCTGTCCAGATCTTTGAGATCCTTTTACTCTTTCAGAAAATGCATTCGGAGAAGGAAAAAGTCCTTTATCTGGGGAGGGAGACCCTGATTTAGTCCTGGAGCCTGGAGTCCTCACGTTCTGTGCCTTCTCACGTACTGAGCTATTACCGGCTGCCTCTGTCCAGCATTCTCAGCATCCCTGAGCCATTTCCTTTTTTCAGGAGAGGGTAGAGAGGGTAGAGACTGGGTGGGTAACTACGGGACCCAGAAATAATGGTGCACAGAGTTTGTTGAAAGCAGAAAGGTTAGGATGCGGGGGAAATTCAGGCCCTCCCCGAAAATGGGTAGCTTCGCAGCCCTGGGGTCATGGGCTATCACATCCCTAGACCCATTCCCTATCTACTTTTCATCTCCATGGGCACTTGCGTGTGTCTGGTGTGTCCTTCTGGCCCAGTCCTTAAGGGCAAGGGCGTCTAGCAGTGTTCCTAGCTAGCGAAGGGCACGGGGCACAAAACGTGTTGAAGGCCTGATTTGTACCACTTGTAACCGAAGTGGTCACGACTGCAAAGAGTGGAGGGGGAGGAGGGGGGCCCACGGGCTCTCCCCTCTGCAGCTTGCCTCCCTCCCCAGGTCCGGGCGCCTCGAGAGGCCAGCATGGGGCTGCTACGGCCGCCACTGCTAAACCACCGCAGCTCCCAGAAGCTCTTTCCCCGCGGGGGTTTTCCCTAGTTTCCGCCTGTTTTATCCTCGTCTGAGCTACTTAGTTTTGAAAAAGAGGAGATGGGTGGGTACTGGAGCCTGCAACATGCCTGAAATTAGGGTGGAAGAAGGTTCAGAAGGAAGGCTCCGGGGAGCGGGCGGTGCCTGGGTGTTTTCCCCTCTTTTTCGGAGCTACCGGATTCACGGAGGTTCATCTCACCTCCTCCAGGTTCGGCGCATCCTAACCGAGGATGCTTAGGGCCTACCGCCCCTCCCTCAAGGGCTTCCCCTCCCCCCCATACTGCAGACTCTAATCCTTTGGGTCAAAAATGACCGTAAAATGTCCTAAACTGATTCATATTCCAGGTGCTGAGTTGGCCCTATAACCATGCCCCCCCCACACTTTTTATTGTGTGAGTGGGGATATTTGGGATGTGGGGTTTGGGGGAACGATACAACTTCTGTAAACTTTTATTACATTTTAGCTTCTTCTCACTTCTTCGAAAACACACGCACGCCATCCTCGCCAATTTCCCCTGTGATACAAAGTCGATTAAAAAGTTGGGGGCGGGGGACACGCCGCGGGAAGGCGAGTGACCAAAGCCTCCCGGAGCGTGGAAAGGACAGGAAGGAAAGAGCTGATTCTTCCGTGGAAAACGGGGAGAAAGACTAGGGAACTCTCGGATGGAGCCGCTTCGGGAAGGTGCCGGCTTCGGGCGGTCGCTGGTAGCTGCAGTCATGTCGCCGAGCGCGCCCTCCGCGAATGCTTTTTGGGGTAAGGGCTTCCGGCTTTTGAGTTATGTACAGCAAGCCCAGACCGCAAAAAGATTCGCGAAGGGCAGTCTACCCGCTTCTTCGGTCCGCCGCCGCCGCCGCCGCCTTCAGCCCAGCACGTCTCCGAACCCCGAAGCCGAGGAGGCTGGATGTCCCCGGCGCGCTCCTCCGCGGCTCAACCTCCCCACCCTGCGCGCCGCGCTTCCCTCCTCGCGTCCCCAGACCCATCCCTCTCTCTCTCTAGACAGTCCGAAATCCTCCGACTCAGCCCTGCACAACCTCAAGAGGTAGTGGAAGGCGAGAAGGGTAGCTCGGAGGGGGACCCCAGATGCCTGAGCCCAGCCTCCACCCCTCTCGCTCTAGCACCCCGAGCCTCCGACCCTATCTAGTCTAACACCCAATTCCCATATCAGCGTTCTGCTAGCCCTGGCTGCAAGGTCGTGGATCTCTGAACAGGTACGGTCCAGATTTCCCCCGAATCCCCTCCTATCCTTCCTAGTCCCCCAGCAGAGGTTCCAGCCGTGACTACAGGCGCTGCGTAAAGAGAAAAACTCCCCCAGAGCACTAAATAAATACAGACAAGGCTGCCACCTCATTGGTGTGGACTAAAATCGTCACCCACCAATCAGAAGAGAGCTCACATTTCTTTTTTTTTTTTCAGAAGGGGGAGGGAGAAAAATATTTCCATTTCTAATTATTCAACAAAACCTAGACTAGAACACATTAAAATATTGTTGTTGCAAAAACTGTCCATGACTCCCTCCCATTCTAGCCCAGGTGAGGGGGTGGCAGTGTATATTGGGAAAGAGGGATTCAAGAGAGCGACCTCTTCCACCGGGACCTAAGCCAGGAGAACCAGACGGAAAATGACTGGCAAAGATGAACATGAAATAAGCTCAAACCCCACTCTAGTTGGCCTATTTCTAGAAAAATGAGACTTTCTCGAGTCCCCCTACCCCACTCTGCCCCCCCAAAAGTTCTGAATGTTCACTAAGAAGGGTGAAGCCCTCCCCTCCGCACGACCCCCCCAAAAAACCCGTCCAGATGGTCCATTTGCCTCAGGTGCTCCTTCCTTGCTGCATCCCCCCCCACTCCCCATTCTGCAAAACGTTGGGGGAACAAGAAGGGGTGAGCTGGGCATTGATTGCCACGGCGACAGGAGATTCCAGCATCTGCAAGAGGGAGGGGAAGAGAGACTGGAGAGGAAGGAGGGGGCACAGTCTCTCCTCTTCCCGCTTTCCTTCCTTCCTTCTAGGCCCCTCCCCCATTCCATCTATCCTAACTTCAGCGGATGCTCTCTTCTTTACTGAGAAGCGCCACCCAATTCCCAGTCCCCTCTTGCCTAGCCCCAGGAATGCCAAAGAAGGATGTGATCAAATAAACGTCTGTCTCCCTCTCCAGTGGTGTCGTCTCCCAGTGGGGAAAAACTAAGTCTGGGTGGTTTACTGCAAACATTGCAAGAACTTGGGTGCAAAAGTTTTTGTTGTTGTTTTTTCTTTTTTCTTTTTTTTTTTTTTTGGCCACCCAGGGAATCGACGTGCGGGCAGACTCATGCGCGCGCGTGCACACACACACACACACACACACACACACACACACACACACACACACGCCCTTGGCCCATCATACCCACAGGATGCATCTCTAGACCTCAGTCTTGGTCCCCCAAGTTCCTGTCGGCCTACCCCCTCCACCCATCCATCACCCTCCTACACTTCTGCGACCCACCCACCCTCCCACTGCATCCCCTTTGCTTGGCTCAGCTACTGAAAGACGCAAGCACACACCCTCCCAGCGTCTGAGCGCCACGCCAGAGGGGGCTCCACAGTCTGCGCCTGCCGCTGGCGTGGCGTGGGGCAATTGGGGAAAAAAAGTTCTGCTGGGTCGACCATTGAGCCTACCGACCACCAGGCGGCCAGAGCTCCAAATCTTTTCTTCTTACCTGAGTCGGGGAGTCTTGGGAGTTCATTGGTTCGGTGTGCGCTTCAGCCGTCTGGAAGCGGCCCTCTCTGGCCAGCCCGCTCCCCTCCTGCCCCTCCCCTCCCCCACGGGTGTTTGCCCAGCGGCAAAGCGGGCTCTTCCAGGTAAGTATATAAGTTACTGTACTGTGTGGGAGGGTCACGATCTTGGTAATTGCAGCTTCTCGAGCTTAACCCCTGCGCTCCTGCCTCCCTCCAACTTGTTGAGGACTCGTCGGGGAGCGGGAGAGGCAAGCCAGCACCGCAGAGAGTGCTGGCTTGAGGGGGGAGGGGGAGGTGCAGCGGGCAGAGAGGGGACAGCGGCACTGCGTGCAGTGTTCAAATGCAACACCCCCTGACAGAGGTTTTCATTGGATAGGTCTTTCCCCCACCCCCGTTGGCCCCTGCCTTGCCCCCCCCCCCCAACTCCCATGTAGGGGACGTCTCCAGGCGAAGTCACGATTCCTTCTCAGTTCGGAATGAACTGTGACTAGAGCCATGACGCAGCCAGCGCGCATTACTCACTTTTTGCAGTCACGACTTGGGAATCCGTGCTGGTTCCAACCAAAATTGCACCGCTACCATTGAATTATTTAATAGGATCCAGTTTGGGGGTAAACTTGTGCATTGTGCCAGGCAGTGAAGAGGCAAGGGAGAGAGGGCTAGAGGGACATAAGGACACGGGGTGTCCCCCCCCACACTTCATGACTCTTGGAAACCCCACCAACACTGCTTCACGTGTTGCAGGTGCTTGATTGACCGCCCCCCCGCCCCGCCCTGCCCCGCAATTTTCTTTGCAAATGAGGCAGAATTTGTAAACACAGGGAACTTGTGGGACTGAGAGGGGCGAGACTTGGAAAAGGAACTAGTATCTCCCCTTGGTATGACGAGGAGGCCGAGGGGTGGGCCAAGAGGCTGCGAGCAGCAGCTTTGTTTCAAGCTTGGATTGTCAAGACAAAGTGTGGGTTGCAGCGTTATTTGGTTATTCTGCACCTCAGTAACAGCCCTTGTTACTATTAGGAGTTGACGAAGACTCAGCCTCAGCAAGGAAACCTGCCCAGAAAGGGACCTTCGGAGCTAAAATTAACTCGACTCACTCTCTTTTCCCTCCAGGGGCTATAATCCAGTTGCCCTGATGTAGGTCGGTCACTCACGGCAGGGCTGTTGCCAGGTGGGACAGGGACTACCTAGTCTACCCCCTCTCTATCCTGTGCCCCCTGCTCACCGATAACCTCATTGACTTGAGCTTCAAAAGAACAAACATACAATATTCCTGCATGCATATAAGCTTATTGTAGACTGCAGGAGCGCTTCGTTTCCCCCACTGTCTACAGGCTGGCTACTCTTGTGGGTCAGTTTAAGGATGCACCCTAGTCCAAGGAGTCAATCAGTATGAATGGCTTTGTGTGCGAGTGATCCCCTCTCCCAATAACTTTTCTCCTTCCTCATCTGTCTGGCTACAGGTTCTGCCAAAGTATCTGGTGCTGATTGTAATGAATCTCACTCACAACTCACCCCCAGAGAGCTGGTGGTTTCCCCAGTAACATTTGTCAACCTTGAGAACAATCCTCCCTAATTTCTCCTGTTAGTGGTTTGCAAAACTGCCTTACAGGCGCCAGGCGATGTTCCGAAGCCTGGATTCACTGTGCACAGCACCAGCAACTCCAGTCCTTTGGTTTTGAATATTCCCATCCCAGTAAGTCATTTAGAGCTTCTGTGACTAGGATGCAAAGGACGCGGGGGTAGTAAGTGACATAACACACGCCTTTACACCCCTCCCAGGAATTGCAGAATGTGGTTATGTGAGGGAGCACGAAGTGGGAGGGGGACAGGGTCGAAATAAGCAACCTATAGCCTCTTATTTTGAGAATCATCATCATCAGGGAGAAATATTTCAAAACCACTGGCGGGAAGGTGTTGGAGCCAGAGACTGGAGACCCAGACAGTGGCCAGCCTCTGCAGGAAGAGATGGTGAGCCTCCCTCCGGCTTTGGTCTTGGGTTCCTGGAGCGCCCGGCCTTGGCTCATCCTTGAATCTAACACTTCGCTCCCTCTCCTTTAATTTTTTCCCCTTTTCCTTCCCACTCACCCCTCCTTTTCCCAAAGCTCTCACCGAAGTCACGACTATCCCCTTTGAACATCCTTAACCCCCTCCATTCCGGATCCCTGTTTTGCATCCAGGGCGGGGTTAGCTTCAGCTGGAGCCAATCCTGCCCCCTGGCGCTCAGAACTGAACTTGCTGCGGACCAAGGAATTTTCAGCACCTATATTCGTGGACAGCTACCAAGGGCGGGATCAGTCAAGACCAGCCAGGACCAGCGTCTAGGTGTTGATTACCCAACCCAAGCAAGTAGAGAGGTTTGTCAGCGGAATGGGGATCGCTCCCCTCTCTTTATTACCTTTACCCCATGCAGTTCTGGTCTATATTCCATAGTCTCCATTAATCTCGCATCGAGATGGCCCATTAAATCGTGTCTGGCCACCCTTTATGACGGAGAAAATAGGGAGGGGAGAGGGCAGTAGAGAGAACCCAGCTCACCAGCGCCGACCCACAACGAGAGAGAGCGTTGCAGCTGCTATTGATTCAAATTTGTCAGGGTGATTCCCAACTCTGCAAGAATTCCTTCTCGGTTCCTTTGCATGCAGCCCCCAATTCATTATATACATCCATACATACACACAGAGAGTGCTACACCTCACCCCCTACTCAGTCTCATTCTTCCACTTAGGAAGGGGCAAAAAGGCAGCCAAGAATGCATCCCGAGCATGCACAAAGCTTGTACTTACAGTCTGCGGCATGCACATGACATAATATTACTTACCCAAACGGGAACTCCTTAAAAGAGAAGAAGAAACACGGGGCGGGGGGGTTGGATAAAGAAAGGAGAGAGGAAGGAAAAATCCAACAATTAATTTCCAGACATGGGGGGGGGTGTGCGGTGGTGTCCAGGTTTTCTTCCACCCTCGCTGGCTTTTTATCCCAGTACAGCCCTCGGTCTATTTCTGGAACACGATCAAACCCAGATGCTATTTTTAGCAAGTACTGAAAAAACCTGCACACACAAAGGCATTTCGCTGGAACGTTGAGTCCAAAACATTAAAGGTGCACCAAGCGCCCCCTCCTCACTTGTTTCTGCAGACCCTCTTGCATTGCTATAGATGTCTTTCAAAACAGAAAAATACCCTACTATTTCTTATATTCTCCCTCCCTCATATTAACTCCCGTATGCCTCTGCCTGTTGCAAGCTCCTCACAGTCTCCTAAGCAGAAGGCGTTGGAGTGGTTGTATTCTTAGAGCTTCAGGTCTCCATTGACCAGATCTCCTACATGTTGGGGAAACTGGGGATGCTTAGCCCCTTCCCCCAGAAGAGCTTCCCTGGAAAGCTCTAGAGTCTAACACTATCCACGATGGATATCCCCAAATAGAGGGGAGGGGACGATCATCCATACCCTTCCCACATCCCCTACACACGCTTTGCAAAATCGCGTGGTGTTTGCAACACACCGCCTTTGGAAATGTAAATTTTTAAAGGCTGCACGTGTGTGTGTGTGTGTGTGTGTGTGTGTGTGTGTGTGTGTGTGTTTTGCGTTCTAGTAATTCACTACAAGGGGGGATGGAGAAAATAGACTCATGAAGACAGCGCGGAGCAGCCGCCTCGAGTCTCCTCTGCCAGCCTGCGTCAGTCATCAGCTGCTGACGTCACGTGCAGATTCTCCTCTTTGGTGGGTCTGGTTCAAGCTAGAAGAGGCTTCTGCTCAGAGACAGCGCTTTGTGTTCAGCGCAGCCACTGAGCAGGCGAGGCGGCCGAGGTGGGCGCCAACCCAGGCTTAGGCTGGCCATCAGCAGAGGAGGCACAGGGCGTGCTGAGGGCCCCCGAGGGGCGTGCCTAGCCAGACTGCCCCCTCCCCAAACATCCTGCCGCCCATTGCAAACTCCGCGGTGCACAGACTCCGGCGCGCGTGCTTTCCCCGCCCTTTCGCATCTGGCCACAGTAACAGACCAGGCTATGGCTATAACTCGGATTAATTCTCTGTTTGTTGGCCAGACAGCCCCGGCTCCTCGAGTGACGCAAATAACAGATTCTACGGCTCCCCCGCCTCTTTCCAGCTCTCGATCCCTTCCCCCTCCTCTTTCTTTCTCCTCTTCTTTTCCCTGCGCCCACGCATCCTGCTTGGTCTCCCACGGAATCAGCCAGCTACAGCTTCCCAGAGAGCAATGATCTGAGTTACAGAGAGACCGACAGACTCACAGTACAGGGACGGAGAAGCCTGAAAGTGACCTCGAGCGTGCACCCCCCCACCACACACACACACCCCGACACAAGTAGCCTTTTGCCGATGATCAACGCTGGTGGCGGGAACGCCTAGAGGGGTGGCTCAGGCAGTCTTTTTCTCCTCACCACTAAGGAGGGAATCCGCCCCTACAAATAGACAGCAGAATATTGGTGAACATGCAACTTTTGTTTCCATCTGAGGTGGCAGAAAAAATTCAAAAAAAGGCTGCGGATGCTGGCTCTAGCCACGTTATCAGGCCTTTTGGAGGCCAGGAGAAGCTTTACTCTTAAATACCAGCAGATTTTTTTTTTCCTTCTTAAAATAATGACCCTAAAAAAGAGCTCAGTGGGTGAGCGTTATTTTCAAGCCAGTCTGAATGGCCCTTGTTTCATGACGGTCTCTGTGTGTCTCAGTGTGTGTGTGTGCCTGAATAGGAGGTGTTTGGAAGAGGAAAATGCCACACCTCAGCATGACAAAGGGTTTCTTGATTGGGGGAGGTGGGAAGAATTCCTAAAGATTGGAAGGTCTGCCCAGAATTACACACAAATTCCCCTCCGATGCACACAGCACTGGAGCACCTGGAAGGGTCTCTGATCGGAGAACGGGAAAAAACAGGAAGTCAGAGGCTACACACAGGTTGCAAGCATGGGCCATCTCCTTTCTTACCCTAATTATCAACTTTCCTTTACAGTTCTTTTGCTGGATGCCAAATAAACAATTATCCAGAGGTCACCAAGAGGATTTGGGCCCTAAGGTCGGGAAAAGAAGGCCATTGAGACTCAGGCTATTGTAGCTCTCCTCAGGCCCTCCTAACCTTTGTAACTTGTCTTACAAGGTTTCCATTTAAGCTTAAGGCCCTGCAGTCCCTTCAGTTTTTGTCTGTGGCTTAAGCTGAGAGGGACAGAGGACGTCTGCTCCATATGGAGGACACCCTCGGGCAGCCCATCAGCAGCTGTTTATTTTTAGCTCTCTGAATGCATGTATGTATGTATGCATGTGAGAATGTTGCTGCAGTGGGCTGGTGTGCAGCCAGCAGCAGCATCAATGAGAGGGAGGAAGTGGCTTTGGTTCTCGTACTGGGGGTGGCTTATCAATGGGGCCATCAGATGTGACCAGGCAGACATGACATGCAGGCGGTGTTTCAATGAAGTAGTCTTGGATTAATACAAATGTCAGCTAAGTGTGTGTTTAAAGGCACAGAGGTGCATTTTAAGACATAAGATATAAGCACAGATGTGAGCTCATTCACAGAAAGTATAAGGTTTCTACATAGATGACATAAACTATACCGAAGAGATGCATTCAGAATAGTGTTGTGCTGTCTATGCTCTATGTGGTGGTGGTATGCCACCATGCTTGATTTGAGATCACAGAAAATTCATTCATAATTCCTACTAGTTTTCAGAAAACCCTGAATAATATAGAGATGGGGGTGGCTGAAATGTTCTTAGGCCTGACCATCACAACTCTTGAGGACAACAGCTGAAAAATATAACCTAACTGGGGCCACCTGGTGGAGTCAGTGGCTCTGCTCTCCCTCCCAGAAGAGAGTGACTCTCGGCCGGCCGTGTCCTGGTATGCTGCAGTCACAGGACTAGATTGCCTAAGCAGAGCTAGGAAACACAGAAGCCACCACTGCAGAAAGTTAGTCCTCTACAATTCCCGCTTCTCCAGGTTCTCTTTTCCCTAGCCTTTGGTGCATGCCTGGGTTGGAGTGGGTGACCTTGGCTTTCCCAGCTCTCTAATCATTCTTTGTTAAGGGCTCTGGTGCCCAATTCCTGTCTAAGCACTCAAACTAAAGACTCAGGGAATTAATAGACTGACATGGAACCTGTCCAAGATGAAAACCACTCTGCATTTTCAACCCATCCCTGGGATCATGGGCACAAATCGGACAAGATTCCCCTGATGCTCCCCTCAGAGAACGTGCAAGAGTAAGCTGTTCGTCATGTAGACCTTGAGAAGAACTGATTCTCCTCTTTCAGGATCAGTAAAGCCAATGAATATTTTGCCTAGGTCTCTTCTCTCTTTTCCAAACATCAAGTAAAATACTGTGTTTGGGACAGGAGAGAAAAATGTAGGTCTCAGAAAACCCACGGAAGAATGACAGTTTTAAATATCTATATCTATACACCAGATATTGTGATGGACACTTACACAGAAATGATGGTATGTAATCCTCACAGAAATTCTATAGGTGTTATAATATTGACACCTGCCTCATAGGATCATGAAGTAAAGAAATCACTCCCAAACCATTAGTTATTATTTCTTCTTATTTGAAAGCCAAGGAAACAGAGGTCAGAAAGTCTAAATGACTGGTCTAAAACCCTTTAGAGCTTAAATCTGCAAAACTAGGGATTGGATCTGATTCCCATCTGTGTGGCTGCAGTGCATACTGCCCACACCTAACATGCTTGCTCAATTCCAACTCTAGTCTTCAGTATTCAAGTTCTAGACGCCATCATTTGGAGGTGGACGTGTGTGAGGCTTTCTCAGCCATAACTGGATTCATAAGACTGATTTACTCCTGCTAGGGAGGTCTTTGGAATCAAGAGATACCTCCTTACTTCCCTATAGTCTGGGGGTGGGGCTCTCTGCTGGAGAAAAGAACCACCCCAATAGCAAAGAAGGCTTCAGCTAGCTTAGCTTCATTCCAAACAGGAGGGGTTTGTCTGAAACCAGCTAGAGGGGATGGAGACACACCAAACTTCTCCTTCCATTCAGGCTGCGGCACTTATGTCTCTACACTGAAAGAAACAATCCCCTTGGGTGCTAGGGGGAAGGTGGGAAGAGTCTTCCAAGATAGACGTCTTGGATGACAGCCTTGAGTTGACCATCCATCCCAGCTCTCCTTTAGAAATGGGTGTCCCTGATCCTTTTCCTGATTTTGAAAACTTTAGACACTGAGCCATTAGCAGAGAGAAGGGGCCAGGGACTAAGCCACAGCATGGATAATATAAGCTATCCCACAATCCCCTTACTCTGTTAAACACATGTTTTCACCACTCAACCTGATCAAGAGGTATATTCAAGCCTTGGGAAACATTTCTTAGAAGCCACTGTGTTTGAAGGTTTGGGAGTGAATAGTCTAATGCTGGGGGAATCCCACACCCCCACACCTTTTTCTGTTGTCGTCAATGGTAAAAGATTTTCAGTTTTCTAGTCACAGGAAAGTATCTAACATTATTCAACTCCAGAACAGTTAAGACAGTATCTGCACACAACTCCACTGTCAAGAGGCAAGCCCCTCTCCACCCTAATTCTAACTGCAAGGCACCTTGGAGAACCAGATCATAGGGTTTTCATGCTTTGCCCCTGAAAGGCACTTGTTACAGAGTGAGAAGAGTCATCCAGGAATATCTAGAGTAAGTTTCATGGTGAGGATCTAAGCAAAGATTAAGCCAGAGCAAGCATGTGATATGGAGCAGAAGCTGAGGGAGTGGGGTGGAGCTCAGGAAGCCAGCATATTTTAGAGGCCAAACAGCAAGGTACGGGAGCTTCAGAAGCATAGACTGCAGGAAGAAAAGAATGACCTGAGGGAAGCTCAGAGACACTTGTGGGAACTTAGCTTATGATGGACAGTGGTCTATTTCCCAGAATTCAGCATGCAGAATCAATACCATCACAAATTCATGGGGCTCTAGGTGGGTCATAATTATCAGAACATTATAACCCTAAGTCAGCTTTGCCATCAGCTGTGGATCTACTAAGCTTAGGTCTGATAGGCCAATCATAATGAATGGGGTTGTACTTCTGTAGTTCCCACCCCAATAGATCTAGGCTGTGGAAAGAGGGAAGCACTGGCTAGAAATACCTGCTGTGCATCTGCACTTGTTGGTAAGCACTATTGATTAATGAACTGGTTTTGAATTGTGTCATTAAGAAGGGAGACTCAGCTTACACATGAAAACCTAGCATCTCCTAGCAATTCTAGGTTACTTATGTTGTTTGGGTGCTGGGGATAGAATCCAGGGCCTCACACATACTTCATAAGTTCTTTACCACTGAGCTGTAGGCTTGGTTTTTTTTGTTTTGTTTTGTTTTTGTTTTTGTTTTGCTTTCTGTTCTTTTTCTAATACATGTCTTACTAAGTTACCTGGGCTGGCCTTGAATTCATTCCGTGGGCCAGGTTGGCCATGAACTGACAGTCTTTGTGCCTTAGTTTCCCATGTGGCTGGGCTTATAGGCATATGTCACTAAGGCTGGACTCTTTTTTTTTTTTAAAGAGAGTAGAATAATATTCCCAACTCCTAATACAGTCAGCCTTTAGGGTCTTCTCTGCTTTCTAGAATAATGTGGAGCACCACTAACATGTATTGCTGCTCTGGGGTTCCCTGCCAGGGCTCGAGTCAAGAGGGACTCAACAGAGGACACACCTTGCTGTCTCATAAGGTGGGTCTTCATGAGCACTTGGTTTCTGAGATCACTACAGACCACTCTAGACAGTGTCACTTACCTCGTCATCTGGTAGCCTGTGGCTTTGGGACCCATGAAGAACAGCCTTGGGTCTCCAGGGGAAACCTCTATAGTGAAGCCATCACAATGTGGTAGAATGAAATGCACATTTAATTGGAGAAAAAAAATCTAGGGGATTCCATTCTGTATTAAGGGGCAATCCAATTCAGAACATCTTTCTCCCTCTCCTCCTCCCTGCCCCCATATCCTTAATCAGTCTCAACAGTCATGAGTAAAGCTCCTTCACTAGGTCTCACTGGGATTAAAGGATTTCTGGTCTTTCCATCCGGTTTCAATGACATCACACTCAGCTATACTTGGGGGGTCTCTTCCCTGAGTGTGATGGCTCCCGCAGAGCATCTGTGACTTCATTTTGGAAGAGGGAGGTTTTTCTCGGGTTTTCCTGATCAAGGGACTGAGTGTTAGCTGAGTCTGGTGTGAGGAGGAGACAGAAGAAAGGGAAAATAATGGCAGCCATCTGGATATGATTCAAAGGGGAGCTCGCCAGAGACAAAGCCATGCCCCATGGGAGGGACACCTCAAAGAAAGAGCTGAGTGGGTGATAAATGGAGGAAGGGTGGCGGCGGGGGTCAGGAGGGGATTATTATGGCGAGGGTTAATAGGAAGATGAAGGTGAGCAGCAACATTGCAGAAAGCAGGAGGCAAAGGATGACATGCGTCCTGGGTGTCTGAGCACTGCTCTGAAAACTCATCTGGTCTCCTCTCGGTCGCTGGTGCTCCTACAACAAGTGAGAGGAAAGGGACATGGTGTCAGCAATCCACATTCCATCACTCACAATCCCTTGCAGGCATTCAGCTCTAGGCTAGCCCCTCCCCTCCTTCCCTGGCATTATTTAGACTTTCCTAGAGACAGGAGGAATCCAAGGAGGGAAGTGTTCAAGGCAACAGTTGGGCAAAGGGATGGGCACACTTACCAGCCGGTAGCCAAGTACATGTTCACTCCCAACTGGTAAAATCTGGAACTATTCATCAAGAAACCCCATTTTTTTGGCAAAGTGGAGTTCTTGGTATTAGAAAGTCAAAAAACAGCTGTTCCTCCCACCAGCCACTAAAGGCTCGGGGGAGGGAGTGGGTTTACATCATGGGCAAATAGTTTTAGCTTAGCCACTCTGTTTGGGCCAGTGATACCCAAGCAGTCACAGAGAAGGCAATACCAAAAGGCTGCTCTTGTCAGCTCTATATTCTCAGTAGGCATCATTCTGACCCTATTATGACATCATGGCTTATAGGGAAAGTGACAGCTAATGGGAGGTCTTGAGTTGGAGGAAGGAGAGTTGGGTGTGATTTGGAGGTCTCTGTATAGTTGTGACACACAGCCAATGAAACTAGAGACCAGCATCCCGCCCAGAGCAGCAGTGAGAACCCTATTACTTACCCATAGCTCAAATCCTCGGGAAGAATTAGTGTGGACAAGCTCTGAGATTCTCCTGGATAGGTTGAAAATGCACACATCTTCACACTCACATGGACAGAAGCACTGAAGTATATTTGGGTTTTCCCCAGGGCTCTAGATAACCCTAAAAGTTGGACTGGTGAGAGAGCTGCCTCCAAAAGACAAGTGTCTAGTGAAATTTCTAGTTCAAATGCTTAATACCAAGGGAGGCAGATGAAGAACCAATCTAATACGAGAAAGGGGAAATTCAAGAAAGGGTCTGCATGTGTAACAAGAAGGTTTTTACAGTGTTTATTTCCTGTAACTAAAAAGCCTGACTTACTGGGACTTGGTGGTTAAGAGCACTTAAGAGGACAAGAACTCAGATCCCATTACCCACATTCTGTGGCTTATGGCACTTCTAACTCTAGCTCCAAGGGATCCAAAGCCCACTTCTGGCTTCCATGGGTACCCATACACACACAGCTGTAGAAACAACACCCTCACATTCTTTCCAAAAAAGCCAGACTTAGAACTCAGCCCCGACCAACACCAAGCAGAAAGTCAGGGCTTAAGCTAATGTTGACTCCTAACAAAGCCCAGAAGTCCCTCAGTTGTTTAACTTCTCAACATGTGTACATACTGCTACCTGCCATACCTCCCCCACAGAACTTTACCTGTGAAAACATTGGTGTGAACATGTCGTCTGTCCTGGAAATCCTTCCTGGTCACCCTGATGGCTTCTCTGCCTTCTTCAATGTGGGTATAATAAAGTACAGACTAGATGAACACAGCCATCTAATGAATTGCCTCTTGGGCTTATACTTTTTTCAAAAGCAGGGCTAAAATGCTCTGGTACCCAGAAAGGTTATGGAGCAATTCCAGAGCCAAAGTCTACCTATTTATATTAGGTGCTGAGGGAAAATTCCACTCCCCACTTTACATTCCTTTTTGGTTCTTGCTTCTCTTGAGTTATGACTCCTAAGCATAATGAGGATCTCAAAGATGGAAATACCAGGGGCTTGTTTTACACAATGTTTGATCTCAGTCACCTAATGTGTACAACTCAGGCATGGAGTTTTGGTAAACATGAAATGAATTATGTAAGCAAAACACTTAACACTATATTGGTGCCCAGTAAACATGAGGATAAGTTATAAAGGAGGCAGAAGAAACCAGACCAAAATGCTCAGAGGCTTCAAATGAATGCCCACCGGGAAGGAGAGTACGGCTGCTATGGAGTTTTACCACAGGGCCAGTAGAGGGCACTCCTGAGTAAAACGGATTTTGTCTACATTTTCTTCAGTTCATAAAATAAATCTCTGCTAAGAGGCTTTTTCTCCATCAGAAATCTTCTTTTGCTTAGAGAAAATCAGAAACTTAAGGGCTCTGACCCAGGACTATTTCAGAGGACATGTGGGTTTTGAATTTTAGTGACAGGTTCAGTCCCCTGTCAAGGTTCAATTCTTGTGTTGAATGGAATAAAAAATATGGCTCCTCTAGTACTCATCCCCAGAGATCCTGGACTGAGACTTGGAGCTAACACATCTCTGGCTCTTGCTTGGAGTGTTGAGGATGCTCTCATTTCCTGCTCATCCTCACTCCACAAACAGGTGGATTACAGCTGCAAAAAGGATATTAACAGCTTAGTAACAACTTGCTACAAAGGTATCATAGAGTCTAAGCATTCCTCTGCTCCCCAGAAGATTTACACCAAGGTGGCTGTGTAGCTCAGTGAATAGCGGTAAAGTGAAGGCAATAGTTCACACCTGCTTTGGGGAGCCTTTAAAGGATAGGTGTGGGATCCCTTTCAGACAAGAGACCTAAAATGGGTGCCCAAAGCCAGATGGATTGTTCCAAGGCTTCTGAGGCAAGTTTTCCCACACTCTTTCCTTTCTGAGATTCCTGTCAATCAGTTGGTTGGCCTACCCAGGCACAGCTGTATTTCCACTTATTTTCTAACTCACAGTTAATCAGTTCACTAGTAGTAGCCCAGGTGATGAGGAGAGATCTTTCTGTCTCTCTTACAATTAACATTTGCTCACTACGTGAGTTTGATTAACAATGGCCTCATTTCTTTTAGGGTGCCCGAGAGACTCAGCTCCTCGTTCTACTTACAGGATGATACATAGCGTAGAAGGGACTCAGAATGAGGCAAAGACTTGCCATTCCCAAAGGTTAAAAATGTAAGGTGAGCATTCTTTCTTTTCAAAAGTAGTGATAGCCATTGAGCATCTGCTAATTTCGGGACTGTACATGTATTCATGTACTGAAACACACAGTGTATGCATCATCCCATTCAAACCTCACCCAACATTGGTGAAGGGGTCTTAATACAATGTACTCTTTTAGTTGAAAAAAAAAAAGAAAGAAAACAGGGTACAGAGAGATTAAACTACTTGTTTAAACTCAAACAGCTGTCATGCATAGTGCTGGTATTCTGAAATTTGAGCCCTGGCTAGGTTCTCTTAATCAGACAACAATGAGATGGGCGTCAGTGTCAGGAAAGGCTTCCAGGGGCCAGCAGAGGCTGTGCAGGTGAGGACACACTTGTTTAAGGTCAAACCAAGACTGATGGAAGCATGGGACGTCCTGTCTTGTTCTAATAGAGCACATGCAGCCTATCCCAGAGGGAGATGAAGTGTTTTCTCTCCTTTCCCCTTTGGTGGTCTGTGAGATACCTGGTCAAGGCACACAGACAACAGGACGCATTACATTTTGGTTTTGTAAAATGCTTTGTGTTTTCATACTTTGGGAATGAGCTGGAAAACTGACATCTGGGTCCTGATTGCAGAGTAGTACCCACGGGATCCTAACGCCTTAAAAAAAAAAAAAGGTGTTCTTTGGAAGTTCCATCAGGAATAGCATGGGGGCAGGTAATGGAGGATCAGTAGCCGCCATTCCTGTTATTCCACGCATCCTTATCCTTACCTGTGTCTTTACTGGGGTCTGCTTGCCCACTTCTGGGCAAGGGCAGTGTGGATGTCTTTGACACAGGGGCTTGGATCACTCAGGGGAAGCAGAGGTTGTACAGCTAACATCACAGGAGGCACAGCTCCTTAATCACAGATGACAAAGAGCCTGCCTTCCACCACCAAGGAGCTTGGCTGCTGGTACTCATCCTCTGCTGCCTGCAGCCCACAGAAGGAAGCTGCCCGCTCAGAGGTGAGTTTCTGATGATGTGGAGGAAAAGAAACTCCAAGAGCCTGAGAACCACTGAGTGCAGGAAGAAGATCGGGACCCCGACTCAGGCCCACCCTGGGCTGTCCTCGTGCCTGCATCTATGGAGTTAGCACCAAACAGCACTTGCCATCCTCATGCAGGATTCATGCTGATCACCCTGTCAGTATACATACTACTAGAGTTAGCACAAGCACCCGACGTTCTAATCCACGGGATAATTTGTGGCCCTAGCTCACTATTGTCAGTGGCTATGTGGGACTCCATTGGGTTGAAAGAGTAGTTAGGTGACAAATCAAACCACAACTTTGGCCTGGATTATCACTTAGGACAGTCGTTCTCAACCTTCCTCAGATTGCGATCCTTTAATACAGCTCCTTATGTTGTGGTGACTCCCCAACCATAAAATTATTTTCATTGCCACATCATAACTGTAATTTTGCTACTGTTATGAATCATATTGTGAATATTTTTTGGAGGTACAAAGGGGTCATAACCCACAGGTTGAGAACCACTGACTTAGGAGAATCCATGTTCTGAGAGATACAGGGTTTGTGCTGATGAGGGACTTGTAGCGCTGTGAACTTCTAGATTCTTTTTTTTTTTTTTTTTTTTTTTTTTTTGAGACAGGGTGTCTCTGTGTAGCTTTACGCCTTTCCTGGATCTCGCTCTGTAGACCAGGTTGGCCTCGAACTCACAGAGATCCTCCTGCCTCTGCCTCCTGAGTGCTGGGATTAAAGGCGTGTGCCACCACTGCTCGGCTGAACTTCTAGACTCTTATAGGAATGCAGCATGCCCTCAGCAGGGATCAGCTATTGTGATGCCGCAGTTTGTAAAATAGAGATAGTTAATATTTTTTTAAAAAGATGAAAACTTGGGGCTGGAGAGATGGGTCAGTGTTTAGGAACATTTGCTGCTCTTCCAAAGGACCCAAGTTCCCAGCACCCACATTGGGTGGCCTATGACTGTCTATGACTCCAGTTCCAAGAGCTCTAATAGCCCTCTTCTGGACTCTTAGGCATCTGGCATACACATACATCCTGCCCCATACACACATACACACAAATATATACAAAACTGAAAACTTATAAGCCAGAAAATTAATGCAAAGTAGGAGAAACTCTTAATTTGGTGGCCGTGTCTAAGAAGGAGTTGGTGAGAAAGGATAGTAACTATTTTGATCCTCTCCTCCCCCTTATATCACCTCTCCTCGTCATTTCTCTTTTCCAAATCTGTGCAAACAGAGTATGGAAAATAATAAGTAGGAATAGACAGTCCTTGCCCTACACTAGGATCCAAAGTGCTGCAGGCAGAGCCATGGTTAAGGCCACTCGCTGCAGATGTTGAGGCCACTTCTGACTCTGTAGCTCTATTTTTTAATGGAGAATTGTGTGAGTTTGTGTACACGTACACATGGAGGTCACAGCACAACATTAGCTGATGTTCCTCAGCAGCTGGCTACCTCATTTTTTTTTTTTTTTTGAGACAGAGTCTCTCACTGGCCTAGCGATTGACAAATAGGTTAGACTGTCTAGGCAGTAAGCCTCAGGGATCCCTCTGTTTTCACCTTCCCTGTGCTGCAATTATAAATACATGTCACCACACTCAACTATTTGCTGTTTGTTGTCGTTGCTACCTGAATGCTGGGGAGACTGAGCTCAGTCCTTATGCTTGCAAAGAAATTAACCAACTGAGCCCTCTCTCCAGTCTCTGGCTCTGTGGTTTTTAATACCAAGATGTAGGGTCAGAGTAAATCTTATATTCCTAAGACCCCTGACATAATGAGGCTATGGGCTTCTAGTAAGAATACTGCCATAAAAGTCTAGCCTCTTCACCAAGAGTATACTGCCATAAAAGTCTAGCCTCTTCACCAAGAGTATACTGCCATAAAAGTCTAGCCTCTTCACCAAGAGTACTGCTAGAACTCTGTGATCTTAGTAAATGGCACTTGCTCCTCTCTCCCAACTGGTACCTGCACACCATTCACACACTGACATCAATTAACTCAGGGATGAAAGGGGTTCTGGTAGAGCAGGAGAGCCGTAGGGCAGATAAATTCGGAATAGAAACAGAGGCCTTTGATGGCTTACGGTCCACACAAGCACTGTCTAATTGTTTAAGAACTCAGAGTCATTAAGGCCCTCACCAGAAAAAGAATGTGGACTATTGAAGGGATATTTCTTCCCTTGACTACATGTGCCATGGTGGCATGGAGGATTTGTGTCTGAGCTATAACTGTGGGCTGCTAGCCAGGAGAGTCTCTACACCCGGAGGCTAGGTAAGGGGTTTCTCTCTTTGGTTCTCCACTAGAAATGAGGTGACTGAAACTCAAGATCTAGATCTGACGTAAACAGTCACATTCGTCTCCAAAGACTCCCAGGAGGGCTCTCATGAAGTCTAAGGAGGACTTGGAGGATCTGGTTCAGCAAGGGCGGAAGGAGATCTGACTTCTGACTTCCCATGAGCCAAATGCAGCAGACAGGCTTCACCACTCATACCCTTGAGCTCCAGGTCTGTGATAAGCTTCTCCTTACCTGGATGCACCCCTTTCAGAGTGGAGGCTGTTGTGATAAAAAAGAGTGAGTGGAATTTTGAGTTGGGGTGAAGGTTCCATGACAGTTGCCCAGGCTAGGCCAGTAGAAAGAAATTCCTTTTAGTAGGAATTTGGGAAGAAAAATTTTATCTAGTTCTCTCAAGACCAGGGTCCCCAAGTGAAGGAAATGGTAGCTTTGGAAAAGGAGGAATTAACCCTGGTAAGAAAAGCTAGCAGAGAAGCATACAATGTGCCTCAAGAGACATGGTTCCCAACTCACTTCTCTGATGGTTCCACAGGTTCACAGTGGCCACAGATACAACAGTAAAGACAACTCTGAAAATAACATATCAGATACTCGGTAATCTCCAGGCACTGTGCTAAGCCAATGCAAAGATCAAGTTAATGAATTAGCACAGTTCCTTTTTGAGATAGGTACCTAGTTTAAGTGCCAAGAAATGGAAGCTTAGAGAGTTGAAATAACCCATCAAAAGCCACATACCCAACCAAGTATAGGAGTCAGTATTTGGCTGCACAGCCTAGACTATTCATCATTATACTGCATTCAGAACACTGTCTATCAGGATCCCGAATCTACCTTTGTTGAGTGAGTTGGGGAAGAGAAGGCGGCTAGATTTAAAGACACTTTGGTATCTGCTTCTGTAGTGGGTAGCTGTTCCAGCTTTGACCCGGAAGTACTACTCCCAATGAGGCTTCCAGTAACTGTCACACCTACCTATGGCCTGCCCCTGAGGCAGGGCTGAGATGGGAGCCCTTAAGACCTGAGATCTGGATGTGCTGGCTCTCTTTGTTCCTGGTGATCCTGGAGGCTGGATGGTCAACCGAGCGGAGTTCTCCAGAGAACCCAGGTGGACTGCACCTCACCTCTCCCAGATCCTGTAACCAACCCCTTTACTAAGCTGTAAGTTACCCCCCAAAATAAACCTCCTTTTTAATTATGTGGAGTTGCCTTAATAAATCCTCCAATATGCTTCTGTGTACCCATGTATACAAAGATATACATCATATGTGCTGGAGTGATGTCACATGAGCCATCTCATTCTAATCTCATGATAACCTCTAGGGCAGTGGTTCTCAACCTGGGGGTCTTGACCCCTTAGGGGTGTCACATGTCAGATATTCTGCATATCAGATAGTTAGATTCAGATTCCTACCAGTAGCAAAATTACAGTTAGGAAGTAGGAATAAAATAATGTTATGGTTGGAGGTCACAACAGGAAGAACTGTATTAAAAGAGTCTCAGCATTAGGAAGGTTGAGAACCGCTGCTCTAGGGTATGGATTATGAGGTGAATACTCCCATTGTTCAGGTCAAGTGAACAATGCAGCTAAATAATTTGCCTAAAACCATACACATCCATGTGGCTACTTAAAATCTAGTAGTGAGCCGGGCGGTGGTGGCGCACGCCTTTAATCCCAGCACTCGGGAGGCAGAGCCAGGCGGATCTCTGTGAGTTCGAGGCCAGCCTGGGCTACCAAGTGAGTTCCAGGAAAGGCGCAAAGCTACACAGAGAAACCCTGTCTCGAAAAACCAAAAAAAAAAAAAAAAATCTAGTAGTGTGCAGCCAACTCCATTTGGTATCACTAGATATTCAGAATCAGCTATCACTTACTAATTACTCATGATGGGTCAAACTCAGCGCTAGGCTCAATTCATAAACAATAAATAATAATTCACTGATTAGTGTTCCAGCCCATTAACTAGACTGTCACTAAAGCTGCCCCAAGCCTAGTAAAAGTTACAGAAAAGAACAAGCAAGAGTAATTCCTTTTTCTTTTTCCTACATAGACTCAGTAGTTTCAACCAAACTAAATATTTCACTAAAGGGCATTCCTGTCACCTAATGGGCCTGGCAGAAAAGAAAAGCCAGCTTAAGGCTGAAACACACAACCCTCAAAGTCCCTGAGCCAATGCTGCAGGGTCAATAGTGTCTTCATTCTCCAGGTAGGATGCATTTTTTAATGCTACCTTAGTCCCACCCTGGTCCACTGCATCACTCTTGCTTTGCTCCTTACAGGGCTAGAAACAGGAAGGCATTTGATAGAGGAAGGAAAAATTCCTTTCTTACTGGGATCCATCAGGAGTGCAGGACCATCTTCCCTTGGACCCTTTAAGCCTCAAGTCCTCTTACTCCTTCAAGTCAACATGAATTGACTATACTGCCAAAGTAATTTCTAAAACCTGTCATCCCAAGCCAGATCTCTAGATAGACTTCAGAGTGATGGTGAGATAATGATTAATCAGCATTAAATCACCGACACAGTCATTCACGGAGCATGTTGAGCATCATTTTATTTGCTTTAGATGGTAAAACCTAAAGGTACACTTTAGGGGCATCTGATTGATCTAGTCAAGCTTGGCTATGACAAGTATGGACCAGAATGGATGCTTCGTTGCCAAGGCCTGGCCTCTAGTGCAAGGCATCCGTGGGCCTGGGAGAGATCAATAGATGCGGTCTGTCTTCAAAGCTGGGACATCGGGAAGTAGTGGGCTTTTCAAGGTGGAACTTGGTGAGAGAAGAAGAGTCCTCCAGCCAATCAGTAATGGAGGATGCCGAAGTTTTCTGTTGTAGATGGAATTATTTGCTTGATGGAGGAAGGTGAGCAACTGGACTCTTGGTCTGGGAGCTGGGCTAATGTTCACCCCTTCCTGCTGAGGATGTCTTCAAAAGTTCGTGACATGTGTGGCCATCACATAGGGTTCTGTGCTTGTATTAGAACGTAAAATTCGTGACCTTGGAGTTCTTAATGATCTTATCTTTGAAGTTGTATTCTGTAAGTCTGTAGGACAGTGGAGCGTGTGAGTGAATGGAGAAGACAGGTGGGATGGGTTCCCACTCGGCTTTCTGTTGGCAGTGCCCTCTGGAGAATGCCAGGGAGAGCTCAGTCAGACTCAAGGTATGTGAGTTACAAGTCTAGGATTGAGAGAAAGGGGATCCCACAGTTCTGAGAGGTCATGCTTTTTGTCCAAAAGCTGCTTTGAATGCAGGAGACAAGCCACGGAGCTCTAAACATCACCAATGACTGAGGGACCTTAGCATGGCACTTGTCACTCACGGCTCTTGTCCTAGTCAGGGTTACTATTGCTGAGATGAAACACCATCATCAACAGAAAGTTGAGGGGGAAAGGATTTATTTGGCTTACGCTTCCACATCATTGAAGGAAGTTGGGTTAGAAACTCATACAGGGCAGGAACCGGAGGCAGGAGCTAACGCAGAAGCCATGGAGGGGAGCTGCTTACTGGCTTGCTCATCATGGCTTGCTCAGCCTGCTTTCTTATAGAACCCAGGACCACCAGCCCAGGGATGGCACCACTCACAATGGGCTGGACCCTCCTCCATCAATCACTAATTGAGAAAATGCTCTACAGGCTGGTCTACAGCCAGATGTGATGAAGACATTTTCTCAGTTGAGGGTCCCTCCTCTCATATGGCTATTACTTGTGTCAAACTGACAAAACTGGGCAGCACAGCCCTTCTCTGTATTTGCTGCCCACCTGTGGGATACTGAAAACCATGACGTAGGAGAGGCGGAGAGAAAGTGAACCGTAGATCTTTTCTTCTCAGACTTCCTCCACTCAACAGCGAGCCAGAGAGCACTGGCACTGGGTACCCTTACCAAGAAGTGAGATATAAACAGGAAAGCTCATTTTGTTTGCTGTCCCATCATTCTGGTAGGAATGAGATGCCTAGGCATGCAGGGACTACAAGCAGGAGGTGTGTAATTTCTGGGACTGTGAAGACGAGCTAGATGTTCTTTTGTCTGTATTTAAAGCCAACGCTTCACGGTACAGAGATGAGGAGTAAAATTCACGCTAACAATGAAAACAAAATAATGTTTATTTCGAGTAACATTGAACGGCATGCAATCAGCTCCACAATGAGTCTAGAGAGCCCGTGGAAGAAAGAGAAAACCTTTTATTTTAGTGTCTTTAATGGCATTATCTTCATGCTTTTTGAACAAGGGGTTTTACATTTTCATTTTGTATTGGGCCCCCCAAATTATACAGTTGCCCCTGCTCATTCCCCTATTTTTGAGAAAGAGAGGAGAAACACCAGGATTATCCAAGGTACTGAAGAAGTGAGTTGGGACTTCATTCTTTTCATTGAATGGATCTTCGATTGAGGTAACTCTCTCCAGCGTCGAGAGAAGAGGCAACTGACACTCCTGAATGAATATGAGGAAACCCAGGGCAAATTCAGGTTCACCACATACACTCAGGGATGTCAGATCCACCCCTAAACCAGGTGTAGCATTTCTCAACTGGTATCTCTGGACTCGTCAGAAGAGAAAGATTCTATGTTGCTCATGGACTTCCATGTGGTGAGAGCCCGGGCACATTTGCATGTGTTCATGTCGTTTTGACACATACAGATGCATGTATACTTTGCATACTGTCTGCACTTGACATATGCCTGGGCATGTTCAGACCTGATAAAGGTGGATTCTAGGGTGGGGGACGGCTGATGGACAGGGAACTCCTTTAGTGACCCAAAGTGTCGAAGAGTATATATTGGTCTATTGTCCTTCTGGAATTTGATCCTCAAGAGACCACAGCAGAGAGTAGAGAGGGATTTATAGGTTCAGAGGATGATGGAGGCCACATGGCTGGATTTCAAGACCAGATTTGTCTCTCTCTAACTACTTTTTCTTCTACAGCTGAGGGAAACATTTGTTAGCCCAAGTAAAGAGTAGGGCAATTTCCTCCCAAGAAGACTAATCCAAGTGGCCTCAACTCCTCCTAGGCTGTGAAAGACATTGCCATTCTTTCAGTGGCCAGAAAGTGACGGGGCAGTCCCCTAACCAGGACCCTAAATGATGCTGGGGTGCCTATCAGTCATGCTGGCCTGGCCTTACTCCGGGGTGGAGTCCCTATCCCTCTGATCTCTCTAGCTAGATAGTGCTTCATATCAACTACAGCCTGGACCCTCCCTCATCTCTTCGCTTCTTTCGTTTAATAATTATTTATTTGTATTTTATATACATTGGTGTTTCACCCACATGTATGTCTGTGTGAGGGTTGGATCCCCTGGAACGGGAGTTACAGACAGTTGTGAACTGCCGTGTGGGTGCTGGGAATTGAACTCAGGACCTGTGGAAGAGCAGCCAGTGCTCTTAACTGCTGAGCCATTTCTCTAGCCCCTACCTTTTTTTTTTTTTTTTTTTTTTTTAAGATAGGCTCTTATTTTGTAGTCCCATCTGGCCTGAAACTCACTATGTGGACCAGACTGGCCTCAAACCTGCGGCCACTCTCCTGGCTCTACCTTCTGGGCACAGGGATCACATCCATGTCTCACCATGCCCAGCACTCACTATTTCTATGTCCCTGCGTTTCGGTTTTTCTAGCTCCAGAGGGTGAGGCAATGATTTGCTAATTCTAACTTCCAACTTCCTTCCCCAGTTTCCCATCTTCTTGTTGATATTTCCTCATCAGTTGCCTTTGGTGACGCAGCCACTTCGCCCCTTTGGGAGGGAAAAACCTCTCAAACCATCGCCTTCCTTTGGACATGTCATCCAGCTGGTCCTCCCTTCCACCACCCCAGTCCTAAACCTCATTGTCTTTTCCCTGTTTCAAGTTCTGTTCAGCCAGCCGTCCAAACGGCAAGCTCTTATCTCTTTTTAAGGATAGCTAAGACACCCCCCTCCCCACACGCATTTGTGTTACAGCTCTCAGAAGAGGCAGCTGTTCAGAGAACAGGCTATCCAGGTTTCCTAGAAGATCGTATGCATGAAGGGAGAGAAAACACAGCACTTGAGCTGACCGTGCTGCCTGCTTCCCTAGATTAAAAAAAAAAAAAAAAAAATCCTGCTTTCAGACACATGGAATCCCCATTGACGAGGTGTGGCCAAAAGCAGGCGCTAGATTTTTCTCTGGGTACCTGGAAAGCTCGGTGAAAGATGAGAACCATGACCCTTGTTCCGCCTTTTCAACACTCCGGAGGATTTGAACTCTGTTTCCCAAGGTCGAATGACTGACGTTGAAGCCCCCCCCCCCCCCGCTCCACCCCTCCACTCTTCAAAGCTCCTACCTAACAATGAATGCCCCTCTATAACACACAATGCTGTCGGTGGATTTACCTCGATTAGAAAACCCTCCAATTCCTTTTCAAAACTAATCTTGGGAGAGACACTTGTTGATTACCACCTGGCTTTGTGCAGGGGCAGGAGCCAGGAGAGAACAAGGCGGGAGGGGAAACTCCGGACTCAGACCTCCACATCTCCACAAGGTACTTAATACCACATCAACAAAACCTCCTAGGATACTCCCCACCCAGACACACACCCTGCAAAACCCTTAGCTCACGCTTGCCCTTCTCACTGCTCCCCTGCCCCCACCCCTACCCCCACCCCAAAGCAAGGCAGGCCAACTTTGCAGCTTCATAGATGACTCCGGTGAGATTCCGTCCTCCCCCCACCCCCCCACCCCCCGCCTCGCTGCCCGCCCCCGCGATCTCGCCCTTTACTCTGCGGGGGCCTGCCTCTCTTCCTGCAGCAAAGTTTGCCAGGCGGTTTTCCTCCACACAACCGGCCCTAGGAAATTGTGCATAAAGATTTCCCTCTACAGGTGGTTGTGAGTTGCAGCAGGATTTTGCTCTTGCAATGGAAACATTTTTTTTTCCCATTTTACCTACTAATAAGGTTTTTTTTAAAAATCATTTTTGCTTACATCCATTAAAGACTTAGCATATTTTCCCAGATACTGTGAGGAGAGATTAAAATCTCTATTAAGGAAACATTGCCACAGCCACCACCAGCATGCCCCAACTCTCTTTTATCACCCCATATTCCCCCTCACTTTGTTCTGACTTCATGAAACCTTTTTGGAACTAGATTTTTCATGTGCAAAATCATTACCAGATAATGAAGACATTTAGTGAATGAGAAACAGCCCCAAGTCTGGCAAACTGGAAGGAGCAATTGCCCACTAGAGAAGCCCCCTCCAATCTGCCACCCCCACCCCACAACACAGCACCTCTTTCCCAGTTCAACACTACAACTGATTCCCGATTGGCATGCCCCTTGCAAGAACCATACACACAAGACCCTAGCAAAGCCTGCTCAAGAAGTCTAGGCTATTTGTACAGATATTGTTCAAAAAAAAAAAAAGACAGTAATCATGGATAGTCATAAAGAACTGCTCTACAGAACATTCACCAACTGACATCATAAACTTTGCAAAAGGCGAACACAAGGCAGTGCATGGTATAACCTACCTTGGCGAGCTCCTTCACTTTTTAAGCAAATGTTTTCCCCTCCACGCTTTACACAGATTTCTAGGGAAATTTGGAAGGGCTGGTGAGGGGGTGGGAGAGGGGAGGGGATGAGGGTAATATAAATAAGGAAGCATTTTAAATGCACCACGCAAAGAGCTCCGGATTTCACGTCGTGTCTGCACTCTTCCCGGAGCAAAGCAAAACAGTTCTCCTTCAGTGCCAGACTTGTAGGGAGAGGGAGAAGAGAGCGGGAGGGGGAGAGAGGGAGGGGAGAGAGGGAGAGAAGAGAAAGAAAGAGGGTAGGGGAGATGCTGAAAGAGGGAGGGAGGGAGGAGAGGGAGAAAGGGAGGGGGAAGAGAGAAGGGGGGAGGAGAGGAGAGAAGAGCAGCCGGAGGGAAAGAGAAGAGAGGAGGTAGCCCCCTCCCACACTCCCACCCCCACACATTCAGGCACCTCCCGAGTAACTGATCAGAACACAGAATTCATCACCCACGTTCAAAAACCCCGACCAGGGACTGAGTCCCAATGCATACACACTGGTGTCTATTTATAGACACACCCTAATGATATGCCTTGCATTCTGAGTGTAAATGTGTGTGCATGCTGCCCGAATTACATATGATTCCTTTGACAGGTATTTTTTTTTTTTTTTTAATGCTGCAGTGCGACTGCTTCTATCTATTTAGCCTTTCTTTGAGTCAGGAAAATATGCGTCGATTTTGAAAAGGCTCTGGGAATGATGGGGGTCTTGATGTTTACAAAACCCTGGCTCATACCCCCCCCCACCCCCTCCTGCAAAGCTGGGATTTGCAGAGTTGGGTCTGTTTGGAAAGGCTCCAGCCCTGGCTCCGTGTAGCACGCCCAGTTCCAGCAGCGTGTGCTATTGACCTGCATTGACGTCAGTGCGTCATTAGGTCTCCCTTAGAAACACTGACTTTCAAAAATAGTATCAAATTAATTCAGCTGGAGCCTGGTGAAGAAAGGCTACTAGCTAGAAGCAGCCATAAAACTCCAGAATTTTCAGCCCTAGATCTCTTCTTCTTTGCTAGGAGCCAAATAGAATCAGATTGTATGGAAATTGCCATCGATGGGATTTTTTTTTCCTTAAGAAAGGGGACCAAATTAGATTGCAAAACCCAGAAGTGCTTCTTCTTCTCTCTTTTTTCTTTTCTTTTCTCCTGGTTTTTTTTTTTTTTTTTTTTTTTTTTTTCTGATCTAAAAATAACTTCCTGCCTGAGCTGACTGCGGTATCTTTTGTGTTGCAGCCCTGGTTTTTTTTTTTCAGTCTGGCCCCTGTGAACAGTGGTACACAAGCAAGACATTGGTCTATTGATATATGCAAAGCCAGGAATTCATTTTAATGAAACAGGTGTGTCTTATGATGGTGAGGGGCATTGTGATGGAGGGGCACCATGGGAGAGACTTATGCCATTCATAGCTTCTCTGTTTCACTTCTTCCAATTCATTTTTTTTCCAAAGACACAATTCCCACCCCACGTGTCTCACGTGGCCTCTGACCAGCACATGCAACCCCCATTCATACAGACACAAAGTGCCAGCGCATTCATGCTTCGTGGAGGCAGTACATTCATAGACAAGGACTCTGGGATATTCTTCCTCTCGTGGTTGCCTGGCAGAAAAATACAGAATTCATGTCTCAAAATAGAAGGAGGCTTCATCTGAGGGGAACTTAAATAAGCAACCTGATGCCAAAATTGCATCATTAAAATCTGCATTTATTAAACATGTGCTTGTTACTGGGGCCAATTATGTCCTTTACATAGCTAAACAGTGTAATTTCCAAAGGTCTGTTTTACATCCAAACATTTTCACATGTACATGTGACTTCTTTACTTGAACACCCACTGCTTCCCCGAGAGGTCCTGGGTGAGGGGTGGTGTAGTTTTTTTGCTTTCAGAGGAGGGACGTGATCATCATCTGGTGGTCTTCATTTCTTACATTTCTTGCTCCTCGGCCCCTCCCTGGTTCACCCTCCTCAGATGGGCTACACTTGTACCTCTAGATGGTGAAAGAATTTGGTTTTCCTGACCCATTCTGTCCTTAGCATCTGCCAGACTGTTAACGAGGGGACTAATTAGGACAGTTGTGTACAGGGGCACTCACAGAGACCACTCGGATGACAAAGGATGCCTTGGGTGGAGGAGAAGAGTCCAAAATATATTTAGCTCATATGACTTAAAACTAAGTGGACCTTCCTTAAGTTTTTTGTTTGTTTGTTTGTTTATTTTTTTTGTTTTTTGTTTTTTTGGTTTTTTGAGACAGGTTTTCCCTGTGTAGCTTTGCGCCTTTCCTGGGAATCACTTGGTAGTCCAGGCTGGCCTCAAACTCACAGAGATCCACCTGGCTCTGCCTCCTGAGTGCTGGGATTAAAGGTGTGTGCCACCACCGCCCGGCCACCTTCCTTAAGTTTTAAACATATTTATCAGGTCTGATTTACAATTCTCACCGCCCCCCACCCCAAATCAGTTTTGCTTATTACTCTATCCCCAAATTAGGAAGTTCCTCCTTCCCTGAAAGCTGGTTGGGAAGGAGAAGGGCATCAGATGTGGACCCCAGCATGTCAGACAAGGAAACAATCTGCATAATTCTTCCCTGCCAGGCTAGTGGGTCAGGGGGATGCAGGTCATAGAAAACCCCATTTTGCCACACAACTCACCTGCTCCTTGCTAAGCCCCAAGGAAGAGAGAGCATCAGGGGCTAGACAGGAGACTGAGACTGTGGGGCTAGAGTTTATCTAAGGACAATTCCTAGTGGCCAGAGGAGCCTTCAGCTGATGACAGACAGACTGCCTGTTTCCCCTTCTCTGGGGCTTCTGGGAGGGCCATACAGTTGTTAATGGTCCATGTTTTAGCAGCAGCAGGAGCAACAATAGCATAAAAAGCAGATGCTATGAGAAAACCAAATACTCCCCCTACATACCCCCACCTAACCTCACAGACTTCAGTAAGGATACTTATCCGTGGATGCTTTCAGCCAGCCAGGCACCTGCAAGCCACTACCCCAGCTTGCAAGGGTTCCCATACACCCTTCATCACAAATGCATTCATTCATAGAAACTACAGTCATTCATGCACCTGCACACAACCACATTCATTCATATTTTAGCCACAATTGCAGCCACAAATTTGCCTGCAAATTCTGAAAGTGTACACAGCAGGAACACACCATTGGAAGGCTGCATTCTATCCCTCTCTTTTTACCCCACCGCCCATTCTTTGCCCTGCTTCTTTTTCCTCAAGGGGGTTCAATTCTGAGGCATATAAAATCCTGGCAGGAATAAATTTCTGCCATCCAGACAATCAAATCCCCAGCCTGCAAAAAAAAACCACTGACCTCGGGCCATGATTAGATCATGGACAAGATGCCAGAGTGCTGGCAGAGCTGCTGATACCTAGGTGGATGTGGGGGTGCAGCTCTTTTCCTGGCCTGATGTTTCTCCCTAGGAGTCCAGTGACTAAGACAAGGCCAAGGGAGGGGCTCACAGTGTGGCTCAAGACAGCACAATGCCCTACTTGTCCCATTCTGATCTTGTCCTTTCGGTAGAGGTGAGGGCTGTGGTGAGCTGTCAAGTCCTGCAGGAGCCAAGACTGCATCCCAGGGCATCCCTGGAGACTTCTTGTTAGTTTCTGTTAGTGCCGAGGATCGGAAGCTGAGGATTCTGCCTTCACCTCTTTAGATCCATCCTGCATTCTCTCCACCTGTTCTGTACCCCAGGAGGTTGACTTCTAAGGAATGCATCAGCAGACCCTCCTGATCCCTGTCTAAGCTGGTGGGGGTGGGGAGCTCTGGGAGAGAGAGCTAAAGACTGGAGGAGAGCATGGTAAGATATTCACACATGCACCCCATCTTTCTCCTTGTCTAAGCTAGGGTCTGTTTTCCCTCTCTACTGAAACCACAGCTTCTGACAAATTGCCCTCTTGAAAGTCAGTTATGGGTGGCTCCAATGTGAATGAGTGTGTGCTTGTGCATGTGTGTGGGGGTGTGTGCATGCATGAGTGCAAGCCCCTGTCTCCTGTGCACATCTAGACAGGTAATTCTCAAGCTCTCTCTGTCTGTGGAACTCTTTTGTTGTTGTTGTTGTTGTTTTGTATTTTTTGAGATATGATTTCTCTGTGTAGCTCTGGCTGTCCTAAAATTCACTGTGTAGAGCAGGCTAGCCTTGAACTCACAGAGAATCTGTCTGCTTTGCCTCCCAAGTGCTGGGATTAAAGGCACATGCAACCATGCCATGCCACCTACTTAAAAGTGCAACTTTTAAGTAGGACAAAATTCATCCATCTCATTGACAACTACTAGACACCTAAAATAATTCTCCCATTGCAATGCTAGGTAAGTAGTGTTTTATTTTCAAACATGCACTAAGGAGAGCTTTTTCAGTGACTAGATGGCACTGTAATACATGACAGAATCATGGTTAGCAGGGCTCTGGAAGTAGGCCATCTGTTTAGCTGTTTGCCAGCTTTGTGTTCACAGGCAAGAGATAATAATTAGAACAATAGCACCCTGATTTTAGACCTACAACAATGTCTGCATGAGGCAATGCATGGAAGGCTATGTAACATAGTGACTGATGCACAGGGACCCCACAGCACATGCTACTTAGCTGTGAAGAGCAACCATTCATTCTGCAAATGACTATCTATGAGGCACCTAGAGCTTAAAAAGCTTCTGAACCATAGCCAACAATATTTATATCATGGTATGAAAATATACAGCCAGCTGAAAGTAATGTTTAGCTTCAAAATCTGTGCTCCGCTCTGAATTTCCTCAACCATGCTAGTCCATCAGAATCTATGGGTTCAAAGCATATTAACAAACTGAGACACACAGTTGGAGAAACAGAGATCTGGTAGACCTTCCAAGAGCCTGTGGTAAAAAGTGGGTCATCTTTGGGAGTGGAGGGTAGGGTAACATCACTTCCTGGTGTCTTCTAAATACCCTGCTCCCCTTAGCTGCTGTTTTTATCCAGTCAACCTTAGTCTGAAAATATTCAATGAAAAGTTTCCCTAAATATTTCATGATTCAATGAGTACAGAAAGACATTTGCCACCAAGTCTAATAGCCTGAGTTCAAGGATGGGAGTTCCTAGGACTCCCATGTTAGAAGTAGAGAACTGACTCCTTAAAGTTGCCCTCTGACCTCTGTACACATGTCATGGGTGCATACTGACACCCACACTCGCACACACATAGCAAAAAAAAAAAAAACCAAAACAAAAAACCACAAAAAACAAAAAACAAACAAACAAACAAACAAAAAAACCCATAAGCTTTAAATTTGTAGCCCTTCATTCTGGGCAGCATGAAGAAATTCTGCTCTAGATATGAATCCTAATTTGTCATGTGCATCCACACCATAGATGCTACCCACCCAGGGTTACTCAATAGCATCTCAGGATTGTGCTGCCTAAGCTACATCACAACATCTACATCATCCACTGTGCTTCACTCATCACACAGACATTGGGTCTTCTAGCCACGTAGGTGTGCCTGACATCATCACAGAGGGTGAGATTTTGAGGAAGAACACATAAACGTTATTGTATGGTACATTGCTCTACTTTATCAAGGTTGTTCTTAATCTGTGTCAATCTACAAATTAAATGTTATCATAGGTGTGTATTGAAAACTACAGTGAATACAGGGGATTTAGTACTGTCTGTGGTTTCAAGTATGCACTGGGGGTCTTGGAATTTATCACCCACAGAGGAGGAGGGACTACTTCAGTTATGTAAATGGGGGGCGGAATTCAACAGATAGGAATTCTCTTCAGACTCTGAGAGTATTTGAGTAGACTTGCCTGTAAATAACAAGGGATGGAGAAGGGTATCCAAATGTCTGGAATATGTGCTTGTCCTCAGGGAATTTATGGCTTACTCCCAGAATTAAGACCTATCCACTATTTAACAAACTGGAAACTTACCGTATGTGAGGAAGCTCTCTCTATCCAAAAACAAGACCGAAGCCCCTCACCTCATGGGGCTTGCTTTCTATAGTAGTGACAAATAATAACTAAATGATAACCAATAGGCACGCTATGTTCAGACAGTGGCCAAGGCCATGAAGGAAAAAGAAGGGAATGGAGAGTGGCTGGCAAAAAGGCTTACTTCAGATGAGGCTGTCAGGAAATGGTTCTCAGGGAAGTCATTTGAACCAAAGGACCTGAATGAAGTAAGGGAGAGAGCCACATAAAATTTAAAGCACAAGGGGGCTGGAGAGATGGCTCAGAGGTTAAGAGCACTGCTTGCTCTTCCAAAGGTCCTGAGTTCAATTCCCAGCAACCACATGGTGGCTCACAACCATCCGTAATGAGATCTGGTGCCCTCTTCTGGCCTGCAGCCATATATGCAGGCAGAACATTGTATACATACTAAATAAATAAATCTTTAAAAAAAAAAAAAAAAAAAAAAAATTTAAAGCACAAGTGCTCCATTACCAGGGCCAGCAAGCCAAGAGTCTCTGAGGAAGACATAAGTTGCAATATTCCAGAAACAGGAAGGAAGTCAGGATGGCCAAGGAAGGTAGAGTGGCATATATCAGATGGGGCTAGATGTAGTGAATACTTTTTTTCTCCCTCTTAAAAAAATTCCTCCCTCCTTCTCCGTGTGTGTGTGTGTGTGTGTGTGTGTGTGTGTGTGTGTGTGTGTGTTGTATGTGTGTGTGTGTGTATGTGTGTGTATTATGTGCACATGCACATGTCACAGGAAGAGTGTAGAGGTCAGAATATAATATGTGGGATTCAGTTCTCTTCTTTCAATTCGGGTCATCCGATTTGGCGGCAAATTTCCCGCCAAATACTGGCTGAGCCATTTCCCCAGCCCCAGATGTAGTAGGTTTACTTAGCACGCTAAATCTTGAGTCATGTCTGGAGGTGATTACGGGATCTTGAGGAGGGGAGTGCCTGATCTAATGAGTATTTTAGAAGGATCCCTCTTGCTGCTGTAGAGGTGACTGAAGAGAGCAAGGAGGAAAGGGTGGACATGTTCAGGAGGGAGGATGACAAAGGGCTGGAACATGGCGAGAGGGAGCCTGTGGGTTCACTGATTGAGGTGGTGAACAGCCATCTGATAAGTGGTGAGTGATCCTTACTCAGAAGGACCATGTCCTCTGCACTCCTATAACACAGCAGAATATGTGTGATGCCAAGACAGAGTACATGATGTTGGGGGAACTCAGACTGCACGTGTCTGGGAGATGAGCTGGCACTTGAGCGAGCTGCGTTTTCAAGGATGAGTGGACAGAAATGGTGGAGGAGGAGAAGGAGAAGGAAAAGCATGTAAGTGAAGATATACAAGCAGGGTTTCAGAGGCCATGCTCCAGTCTGGAGGTCATCCGGTGGATATGGTAGGCCCGAAAGGATGCATGGGAAGATAAGACTGAAGAGGGAGGTTTGTGAAACCATGAAGGGCCTTCTGGTGTCATGATAGATACGGGCAAGGACAGCCACTGTGTGTAACTGGCAAGGGTTCTCCGTGACTACAGCTGAGGTTTAGGGTGCACTGGGCACCCTGGGGCTGAGAAACCTAGAAGCCTATGCCTTACCCCTTCAGTAGACTCATTTGTTAACCAGATCCTTGGCTCTCCCTGGTCATGAATTCTTTCCCTTGTTCCAGACAAACCAGCATCATCCCTTCCTTTCAGGTGCCTGGTGTTGGTTCTATCTATTTATCTATCTATCTATCTATCTATCTATCTATCTATCTATGATTTATTTAATGTGCATTGGTGTTTTGTCTACATGGCATCTGTATGAGGGTGACACAGCCCCTGGAACTCATAGACAATTGTGAGCTGCCATGTGGGTGCTGGGAATTGAACCCAGGTCCTCTGAGAGAATAGCCAGTGCTCTTAACCGCTGAGCCATCTCTCCAGCCCCCAAGGTGTTGGTTCTTAGCATCACATACTTCATGTAAGATTTCTCCCGTGACAGAAATGTTCCTTTGGATGGGTGGGTGGGGTTTACTTGGCATATAGTGTTTTCCATATAGTGCCTGGCACTTGATAGCAGCTCCATTACATTGACCACTTCCAGATTTGAGTATACAGAGCTGACCAGCCTTCTCAGGAGCCAAGAATAAAAGCGCAATTGTCCAGACACACTGGTATCCAAATGCATAGCCAAATGGGACTCATGACCCCATCCCTACCCCTTATCTCACTCATTTCCTGGCCGTATTGGAAACAACATACTAAGATCTGGACACAATGACGCTTTGCCTTGCCTACAGCTGCTTGCCCTGGGAACAAAAGGCACACGCAAGAACGCATACCAACGCTGGGATCCTTGGGGAGACCAGAAACTGGGCAGGGTTAGGTCAGTGTCCTCCCCACTCACCCCAGTTCTCCAGCACTTAGTTATTTGATCTACAAAATGGCATCCACTCTTTCCCCATGCCAGGCTCTGTGCTTCACCAAATATGGCTTTCCTTGACTTTAGGAGCTTCAGTTCGAGATTCCTAGTCCCAGGCAGCCCCACTTTCCCTGTAACTGGTCAGTGAACACAGCAACCAGAAGACAGAGGTCTCAGGATAGCAACAGGGCTATATGGGCTACCTTGGCACCTGATACCTCTCAGAAACGGGTCACTTAAGGACGCACCGGCAAAGCACAGATGATGGGTCTCCATCTATTCCGTTGCTGTGGCTACTCAATTGTGCTTGGCCTGTTACTGTCCTCATTCTTAATTGGTTCTTTCCAACCTCCACTTGCAACTTTGTGATGGGGTTGGGGGACTAGAAGAATCAGTGAAGTCAATGACACAGGAAAGACGAAGATGCTGCACCCAGGTTCTGGTAACGGGTGATACCTGGTCCAAAGGAGCCAAGATCAACCCTGGAGGTGGTATCAGGCCAAAGTTGCAGTAATGGAGGCTGAATCGTGCTGGCAACACCATCCCCAACTCCTTATCAAAAGCTCTTCTTCCTCCCCCTCTCTTTCTCTCTCTCCCTCCCAGGCTTCAGCTTAAATGTGAAACTAAGTCTTCCCTTGAGATAAGAGTCTCCTTTCCAGTCTCCTTTTCCCACTAGTGGGACGCAAGGCCAGTCAGGTATGGGGAAGGGAGACCAAATCCCTTCCTCAAATCCCTTCCTCAAACCTAGGCCAGTACACAGGCCAGGGACCTGTCGCCCGCCCCCCCCCTCCCCCCCCCCCCCCCCCCCCCCGCAACCACCGGGCAGAGGGGAGGGTCCCAAACCAGGAGACGGTGCCGCTGCAGATGGAAGACTTTGCTCCAGCCGCAGCGGCCTCCCTCCCACGCGTGGGAGCGGAGCTGCAGTGGGGGCGGCGGTCACGCGGGCGGCACGCGGCCCTGCGCCGCGCGCACGTGAGGGGGCGGGGCCGCGCCCAGGATCCCCTCTCGCGGTTGCTGACGTAGCAGCCTTGGAGTCCGCCGGGCCCCACCCGGCGCCGCTGCCTCTCCCGCCCCTAGAGCCCTGCGCGCGCGCGGGGGCGGGCGGTGCGGAGCCCCGGAGCCCAGGCGGGGGAGGCGGGGGCGGGACGCCGGGGTGGAGGGGGAGGCGGGGGAGGACGGGTGGGGGCTCCAGGCTGCTTCAGACCTCCTCCCCGCCTCCCCACATCCTAGTGGGGCGAGGGGAAGCAGGGGAGGGAGATGCGGAATGGAAATGCGAGCCCCTGGGAGGCACGGGGAGTGGGCGGCTGGATGCGAGGCCCCTGCCCCCGTCCGCCCACGCGCGCGTGCTCTCCCGGCGCTGACGATGTCCTGCTCGCTCCTCGCTCCCAGCTCGGCTCGTGACTCTGCTTCGTGCTGGCAGAATTCCGCAGCGCAGCGTGCTCTGGGCGGAGGGGGGAACAGCGATGGCTTCTAGGGGTGACCCTAGTCTACTTAGCTGCTACCCACCCCGCTTACTTTCCCTGCCCTCAACCTGCTTTGGCTTCCCCAAGGACATTGTGTCTTCACCCCTCTGACTTCCCTAGTGGTGGTCCAGTCCGTGAGACTCCAGTCCTGGGTCTCTATCCTTTATCCAGCTGCTCCCCAGGCATGGAAAGTGCCAGTCTCAGGGCTGGATGTCGCATCTTTGGTAGAGCACTTGTCTAGCATTCACAAAGCTCTGGGTTTGAGCCCCTGCACGGTGTAAGCAGGTCGTGGTTGATACGGTAATCCCAGCTGTTGAGAGGCAGAGACAGGAGGTTGAAAAGGTTCACGAATTCAAGGTCGTTCTTGCTGGAAGCCAGAATGGGATTCCTGAGACTTTGTCTCAACAGAAAAAAAAAGAAAGAAAAAAAAAAAAAAAAAGCTCATCTCCTCCTTGG
Source organism: Peromyscus eremicus (assembly GCF_949786415.1). Classification (NCBI taxonomy): domain Eukaryota; kingdom Metazoa; phylum Chordata; class Mammalia; order Rodentia; family Cricetidae; genus Peromyscus; species Peromyscus eremicus. The sequence continues at coordinate 70,190,037 of NC_081419.1, forward strand.
GCTTTCCTGACCATCCCTGCCACCTCTTCCCAGGCTGTGTTTTCACTAACAGCAGAGGGGCGTGGTGGGGTCTTGGGACTGTGCCCAGACTTGTACACCCACCAGGGCCACTTCGGTGGACAGGGCAATGGAAAATCAAACAGGAGCAGCTGAGCCTGGTCAGACACAACACTAGTTCTTGCAATCCTCTCTGTTGATTTCATGACACGTTTCCTCCCTGCGGGAAACATGGTGGTTTGATTCTGCTGAAACCCAGAAGATGCGCTCACTGCCCTTGTAACTGGACAGCGAACTTCACCTGGGCTCGCTCTCTCTAAGGGCGCAGGGAGGGAAGGCAGATGCCGAGAGAGGCATTTTCAGTGTCTGGGAACACCCAGTGGGTCAGAGAATAAGTACGACAAGCCAGAGAGCCTCAGAAATCACACCGGTGGCAAAGCTCTGCCTTAGGTGGTGCCAGCAGCTTTTAGCTAGCCTATGGCAGAATGAGGATGCCTTGACAGAGATGCCTAGGACCGTCCAAAGTGTAGTGGCCAGGATGAAATAAATCTTCTGGGAGACAGGCAAGTGGGCCCAAGCTTCTGAGCCATGTTGTTGAGTTCCGGGGTCCAGCAGGAGCTATTTGAGCTTGACCTGCCTAGCACACAAGCTGGGTCAGCTTTCACAAGGCAGAGTTCCTAGCCCCCCCCCCCCCCAAGCACAGCTGTAATGAATATGTTGAATCTAGTTGTTGTTAATGGGGACTTAGACCCATCATTTAGAAAGCCTTCCCCCTGCCCAGCACTGACTTCTCGGAATTCCTGTTACTTCTGATGTGATGTAGTTTAGCACCAACTTGAGTTTTCTGGTTTTTTGTTTGTTTGTTTTGGACTTCCATTAACTCTCGTCACCTGATGTCACCTCCAAGACAGGGATTTTCTGTACAATCTGTGGAGGGTTGCCCTCATTTGTGAGGACAAGACAGAGCATTTGGCTTCTTTGGCCATTCGTTTGTTTTCTTGTTTCATGCCTTGTGCTAGGCACCGAGTGAAAAGCCAAAACGACATGGGCTTTGAGTTTTGGATACACAAGGAGGAAGCAAACCAAAAAAACCCAATTACATCACAGTGAACTCAGAAAACCGAATTGTACAAGAGGCAGAATGAGAGCATATTCAGGAGGCTGCAGATATCTTGCCTCGGGGAGTGCATCAATCAGCTTCAACTGCATATGCTGCGGTAACAAATGAGCCCAACATCAGTGGCTAAAAACAAGATTAAAAAAATCTTTTTTGCATTAATTTCCCCCAGCACTGTGGTTCTGCTTCACGGATCTTCCTTCTGGACGGGAGAGCAATGGCGGAACCCCACACTCTGAGCAGGAGGACATTAGAGGTGGTGGAACTGCGTGATGATTTCTCCAAGGTTTCCTGTGTCACTCCCATGCCCATTTTATTGACCAAGGCCAGCCGGCTGATTCAAGTCCACGGTAAATGGAGCAGGAAAACAACCCTTCCACATGGTCAGCAGCTGGGGAGGACTGGCAAATATCTCGACTAGTTACATCTCCTTGGAGGAGGTGATGTTTAGGCTGATTTCACACTCAGACTAAAACTGAAGGAATTCCTGCAGAGGGAGTCTGGTTAGCCATGGTCATAAGGGACTTGGCACATTCTCCACCAATTCATCTTGTCTACCCTTGACCACTATGTTTAGTTTAAAAGGTTTAAAGACGGGGGGGGGGGGGGGACACGACTCACGTTGCTCAGGCTAACCTCAAACTCACTTAGGGACCTGAGTATGACCTTGGATTTATTATCCACCTCCCAAGCCCTGGCTTTACAGGTGCAGGGTGGAAGGCTTCCTAAAGGAAGTGCCCTGGAGTATCCCTGGCAGAGAGATTTCTTTAAGAGGCAGTGGTTGTCTGGTTGCCACAGTATTTTAATCCTAGAAGCCCTGGGGCCTGGCCTGTGCTGGGGCTGGATTGCTGTATGTGGGTCACTTGTGAGTGACCCCAGCAGGTGTTTAGGCTTCTGAGACATCCCATCCGCTTGCAGCTGCTGAGGGCTGGGGAGTCTGCCCAGGCTGAACTACCCCGGCCTTGTCACCTTGTGAGCCTGGTCAGGAAAGGTCTCACCCATTCTCTCTCCTTTCATTGTCTGCCTTTCTTTGGGTGACAAAAGAAGGACCTCTATTGGCCATGATGCCTTAGAGACAAGTGATGCAGAACAATAGTAAATTTGTATTGTTAAGTTAGACATTGTGCTTGGCTCTCCTTCCAGATTTCTTCAGGCTCTGGGTAGAATGCCCTCCTCCTGTGGTTTCTCAGGTACTACAGGTATACCAAGAAGATTGGTTAATGTGTCAGTTGTGAGTGTGACTGAAAATCCAGCCTCACTGTTTTTTTTGTTGTTGTTGTCGTTTTTGTTTTTAAAGATTTATTTATTATGTATATCAAAGAGGGTGCCAGAACCCATTACAGATGGTTGTGAGCCACCATGTGGTTGCTCTGAATTGAACTCAGGTCCTCTGGAAGAGCAGTCGGTGCTCTTAACCTCTGAGCCATCTCTCCAGCCCAGCCTCACTGTTTTAAGTTAAAGTGCTGGGACTCTCATGTTCTCATCCCCACCCCCTCTCTCTCGTTTTTTTGAGACAGGGTTTCTTTGTGTAGCCCTGGATGTCCTGGAACTTGCTCTGTAGACCAGGCTAACCTCAAACTCACAGAGATCCACCTGCCTCTGCCTCCCAAGTGCTGGGATTAAAGGTGAGCCACCACCGCCCAGGGATTTTGTCTCTTAAATTCACATCACTAAAACGTCTATGTGGCAGAGTGGGCATCAGGAGTGGCTTTGTAGCTTCTTAAAGTGCACATGTACAGGGACCTCGTCCAAGCACCCGTGCTTGAAGATGCTGGTGACAAATGCCATGCTCAACCTTGACCAGAGAAGGCTCTCGGCAGTGAAAGGCAGAGTGCAGGGACGTATGGCTACTCAAAGTGTTGAGAATAAGTGAAGTCTGTGCGCTTGGTGGTTTATGGTAATAACCCCCCCCCTGTGTGTGTGTGTGTGTGTGTGTGTGTGTGTGTGTGTGTGTGTATGGTTGTGTGCACATGCACCTTCATTGGAGGGCAGAGGTGGTTGTTTTTAGACAGTGTCTATCACTGAGTCTGGAGCTCAATAATTCAGCTAGACTGACTGGCCTGTGAGCTCCAGACATCCTCCTGTCTCAGCCTCCTCATCCTGGGATTCCAGGCATGGGTCCCTGCGCCCAGCTTCTACATGGGTTCTAAGGTAGAACTCATGTCTCCATGCTTGCCTTACAGCACTCTACTGACGGGGCCATCTTCTTTGCTCACAGAGTGGACTTTTACCCAAGATCTTCCTTAGAATTAGAACTTACAAAAAAATAAATAAAAAGTAAGTGGGGCTGGAGAGACGGCTCCATGATTCAGAATGCTTACTGTTCTCTCGGAAGACCCACGTTAGGCAGTAGACAACCATCTGTAACTCTAGCTCCAGGTGATCCTATCATCTTCTGGCCTCTGCCAGCACCCACATACCTGCATATGCACATACAGAGTTACACATAAGTAAAAATTAAATTCTTTTTTTTTAAAGTGAGCAATGGACTCCATCATCAGAGGTATTCAAGCAAACCCAGCCAGTGACCTATCTAGAACTGGCAGGACAGAGCAAGTGAATGTCTCTACCCAGATCTCACCCACAAGTTATTTTGTTTCTGCAAAATATCTAAAAACTAACAAACAAAAGAAACAAGTCACCAATAGAGTGGACTGCTTAGGGTTTTCATCTAGACTTTGAGCATCATTGTTTTGTTTGATTTCTGCCGAATTGGAAAGTCTGGCAGCTCAGGGCCCACAGCCCTGTTTGTCTTTTATGGAGCTGTTCCTTAAGATACAGGCAGGCCTTGGAGTCTTTCAGTTTTAACATGGCAGTCTCGTCTGTGAGGGGCACGATGGAATGCCGGCCAGCCCATCACTTTTATCAGAAAAGTTCCTTGGACCAAGTGAGCTGAGTGGACACTCTGCTCAGTGTGGCCATAGAAGAAAGAGCACTGTACCTTTTGACAGAGAGACTGGCTCACGGAGGCGTGGGCTCGCTTCAGTTTTCTTCACAGGAGGAACTTCAGAATGCACTGCAACAGGAAAACCTTATTATTGATGGAGTAAAGATCCATGTTCAAGGTCAGAAATGAAAGGTTTTGCAAAAGGCTCAAACATCTGATGAGGAGATGAGATGATTAGTGTACTATCCATTAAATAAACATAGCTGAGACTTGAAAAAAAAAGATGGAGGGTGTTTTAAATGCAGCTGTGTCTCCCACTCTTTTTAGGGTTCATGTCACTTACTCAAGGTGCTCACCCTGGCTCCTCCTGGTTTTGAGTCTACAG